>NC_056732.1:1156323037-1156505537 GCF_019279795.1 Protopterus annectens | reverse complement strand
TTTGCCACCCAATTGATTAATTAACTGAGCCTCTGTCAAGAAGAGCCAATGAAGTGATCCCAGGGGTGTATTTTCTGTTATCCATCCACTCGTCAAGGTTTCTCTTGAAGAGTGTTAGTGAGGGGCTCTGCCTAATGTAGTTAGGAATTTTGTTCCAAAGCATGGGGAGTCTCTGTGACAGAAATCTATCCCACCAGCATGTTCTATTTATTGTTGTGGTGAGGTTTAGCTCACTAGAGCAAGTGGCTCGCAGTGACTTGGATTTCTTTAGGTGGAGCATGTCCATCAATTCTGAGTTGGACATGGCTTTGTAAGTCAGGCAGAGATCACCTCTGAGTAAGGATATGCCACTGAGTACAATCGGAATTTTTCCAGTCGGCTGCATAGGACATATGTTTGAGGGCAGTTATCCTCTTGGTGAGGTACTTTTGTGGTCTTTCCAGCTGTTGGAAGTGTCTTGTGAGGTACATCCCAAATGGGGCATTGCACTCTATGATGGGTCTGATGAGTGACAAGTAAAGGGGCACTATAACCTCTTTATTTCTAGACATGAACCCTTCAGTAATTAGATGGGCTACATAGAAGGATTTCCTAACTACTTTGGCAATATGATTGTCAAAGGAGAGATTACTATCTTCCTGGGTCCCAAGATCTTTTATTACCTCTTTTGTATTAAGGGGGATGCCACCTATGTGGTAATTCATGGGTGTTTTGTTTTTCTCAAACGGGATGACTATGCATTTTTTGGCATTTAGCTTGAGACCATGACTTTGACACCAGGTGTCCATCTCAGTAAGGCCCTTTTGGAGAATGTCCGTGTCAGCTGGAGAGTCAATTATGGCTCCCAGTTTGCAGTCATCGGCGAACTTGGTTAGCCATAGTCCTCTTCTGTTTGCCTGTACTTCTGATAAGTATATACCGAACAGTAGGGGTCCTAGGACCGAGCCTTGTGGGACACCACTTGTGACTGGTTTAGAGTCGGACCTGGAGCCTGCTATTCTTACCATGTGAGTTCTGTCTGTATGCCAGTTGGCAACCCATCTCGTGACGTAGGGGTTTATGTTCAGGCTGGTGAGTTTTTCTATAATTCCCGAGTGGGGAATGGTGTCAAAAGCCTTGGCGAGGTCAAGGTAGGCTGTGTGAACCACCTTCCCCTCATCTATGGCCTTGGTGACTGCCTCGAAGAAGTCAACCAGGTTTAGTAGGCATGATCTGCCCTTAACAAAGCTGAACTGGGTCGGGTCAAGTGTTTGGAGGTTCCCAATGTCTATGTTAATGAGTTCCATGATGATGCACTCCATAGCATTGCAGACCAGGCTAGTTAGGCTTATGCAGCGATAGTTACCAGGGTCAGTTGTGGCCCCTCCTGTGTGGAGTGGAATAACCATTGCTGTGCACCATTCTATGGGCACATAGCCTGTGGAGAAGCTGAAGTTGAGCAGTGTGTTTAGGTGGGCGGTTAGTTTGTTCTTAGTTCATGCAAGACACAGCCTGGGACACCATCTGGCCCCATTGACAATGTGCTTTTGGCTTTTGAAAGGACTGCTTTCACCTGTGTGTCTGTGATTTCTGGGGCACTACACTTTTCTGGTATTGTTGTAGGCCTTTTTGGGGGTGAGACGGGGGGTGAAGTTTGCACTGAATCTATCTGCCAGGATGTTGGCAATATCAGTAGGTTCAGTATATTTTGTGCTATTTTGCACAAGCTCAGAGCATATCTGCGAGTTGGCACCTAGATTCTTGACATAGCTAAAGAAGGCTTTGTGGTTATCTTTTGAATCCTTGGCTATTTTTCTTTCGAAGTTAGCCTTGGATGATTTTATGAGGGACCTTAATTTCTTACTGATTCTGATCAGGGATGTCTTTCCTTCTTGGGATTTGCTTTTTTTCTGAACTAGTTTCCTCCTTCTGTTGTATAGCCTGTTTATGGCAGGGGTCTACCAGACAGGTTTCCTTCTCTTAGGGGAGTGAGTCTTGTTTTTGCGGCACTATCCATGCATCTTTGTAGGTGCTCATAGAGTGCATTTGTAAAGGTTCCTGCATCTTGGACACTGTTATCCTTTAGCGTGGGGGCTGTGAAACTTACCACCTCTGTCTTAAATTGTACCACACAGTTCCAAAATTCAGCAATGAAAATAACAGCCAAACTTGTAGAAAGATTTTGAGTTTTATTACAATTCTGGTACCTCGGCCTTCGCCTTCAATGGAATAACTTACGATTTGAAATACAAGTCTTTATATACCACTTACAATAATTAGATAATTATATAATTAATCAATCAATAAAGTATTTATCCTAATAAATAACATAAATGAATAAATAATGAAGATGTAAGGTATGTAATAAGATTAGGAACCTAGATGGGACTAGAATTAATGTTTTTTTATATAATGCCAGGGATTATTTTGATTGTAATTCTTTTGGCGTTGTTTATGTTATCGGGTGTAACTGTCCAGTACCAAAATGGTATGTAGGACAGACAAAACGTAAGGTTAAAACAAGAATTTTAGAACATCTGGGGGATGTTAGAAATTCAAGATTAGATAGCCCGGTAGCTAGTCACTTCCACAAAGAACATGGGGGTGCAGTTAAGGATTTAATTTTTAGTGTTGTAGCTAAACCTTATGGGTCAATGGAGTCTGACAATTTTCTAAAAAGATTATTAAATTTGGAGTCTAGATATATTATTAATTTTAATACTCTTTTTCCAAATGGTGTGAATTTGGAAATTTGAATGTTAAAAATGAAAAAATGAATCAAGTTGGAATGTGTATGAATTATTTATTTATTTATTCATTTATATGTTATTTATTAGGATAAATACTTTATTGATTGATTGATTAATTATATAATTATCTAATTTTTGTAAGTGGTATAGAAAGACATATTTCAAATTTTAAGTTATTCCATTGAAGGTGAAGGCCAAGGTACCAGAATTGTAATAAAACTCAAAATCTTTCTACAAGTTTGGCTGTTATTTTCGTTGCTGAATTTTGGAACTGTGTGGTACAATTTATTTTTGGAGGTGTTGGAGTTGTTTTTGTGGTCACCTCTGTCTTAAGTAAGGTGAAGTTTGCTATACAAAAGTTTTTCACTGTGGTTTCCTTGGTTGGGGGTGGTGATGTGGTGTGGACATCCAGAGTGATTAGTTCATGGTCTGATCTAACCAGTGACGGGTTGACCTCCGGTGCGGAACACCTGTCGCCCATGTTGGTGATGACCAGGTCCAATATGTTTTCACCTCTGGTAGGGGAGTTTACCAGCTGACCCAGGGCATTTGAGTTGATAAATTCCAGAAAGTGCTGGATTTGGGAGTTTGTACTTGAGTAGTTTTCCCAGTTAATGGTAGGTTAATTGCCCAATATCAGGGTGTTCGGTAGGACCTTCATGTTTTCCAGTGTCTCTAGAAAGGCAGAGTGGTGGTCCTGGGTCATGGAGGGTGATCTGTAGCAGGCCACAATTTGCATTGCAGATTTGCCCGATGTTAGTTGCACATGGATGATCTCAGAGGTATCATGCTGCCCCACTAACCTGGAGGTGTAAGTATTCCTGATGAACGTGGATACACCCCCTCCTTTTGTGTTTTGGTCCATGTTCTGTGGCCAAAATGTTTGTTATGAGTTGTAGCACAGTAGTGTTGGGGTGCTCTGTGGAGCTTTAAACCAGGTTTCAGTTACTGCACAGATCTCGACATTCTCCATACTAAGGAGTGCTTCGAGCATGTGCATTTTGAGATTTAAACTCCTGGCGTTCAGTAGCATAATCCTCATTTTTTTGTTTGTGCTGTTTATGGAGGAGGGTTTGACTTTTGAGCCTTGCCTAAAAAAGGCACTATGGAAGCAGCAAGAGACTTGGCCAGTATTTGAAAGCCTGGGGGTGACAGGTGCAAGCCATCTCTTGTGAAGCAACAAGGCTTGGCGAGCATGTCATCCCAGGCTGACAGACACTGGATCCCCTTTGAATGACACCAGAAGCTTAGCCAGTTGTTGAACTTGATCATTTTTTCTTTATACTGTGGTATCATTTTGGTGAGGGCTGGATGCTACTCAGGGTCAGGGTCATACCTGCCTGGGCTACATGATCAGAGAGCTCTTCCATGTCTCTTTTCGTGTAGTCCAGGGAGGTACGATTCAGGTCATTCACACCAACATGACAATGACAGTCATATTTGTAATTGTTCTGGAGTGACCTGAGCGCTTGTGTTATGTGGTGGATTCTGGTTCCCGACAGGCAGATAACAGTAGCCTTTTCCTTGTCCAGCCTAGTGAGTGGGAAGTCAGCGTGACTGACTATAGAGTCACCTATTACTAGTGTGTTAGGTATGTTATTTCGCCTTAAGGGCTGTGATTGTGCAGCACACTGAAATTGTCTTTTATGTGTTGTTTGGTTTGTGACGGGAGGTGCAGGATTTTGGGTGTCTGCTTTGGATTTATATATATATATATATATATATATATATATATATATATATATATATATATATATATATATAGTTTCATAGTATAGTACTAGGCTATCTGCCCTAGGGCATTTATAAGCCTAGCCAAAGTGTATGTGGCTTTCGCCACCCCATGTAATGATACAAAAGTGTACAATTTAAAATAAATTTAGTTTACTGTGCCTCTATCTAGCAATGACACAGAGATGACCCCCGGGGTAAACCTACGATCACCCATCCATTCATCCAGATTTCTCTTGAAGAGAGTCAGTGAGGGGCTCTGCCTAACATGGACAGGTATCCTGTTCCAGAGTGCGGGAAGCCTCTGGGTTATGAATCTGTCCCTCCAGCATGTCCTATTCATATTTGTGCTGAGGTTTAGATCTTTAGCTCTCATGGCTCTGATGGATTTGGATTTTTTGAGGTGGAGCATGTCCATTAATTCTGAATTGGACATGGCCTTGAACGTAAGGCACATATCACCTCTGAGCAGGTGGTATGCTACTGAATAGAGCTGGAACTTTTTCAGTCTGGCAGCATATGACATATGCTGGAGACCCTTAATCCTCTTAGTAAGGTACTTTTGGGGTCTCTCCAGCTGCTGCAGGTGCCGGGTGAGGTACATACCAAATGGGGCATTGAACTCAATCATAGACCTGATAAGGGAGGAATATAAGGGTACAATGACATCCTTTGATCTGGATGTGAATCCCTTCATGATAAGGTGGGCAAGGTAGAAGGTCTTTCTAACCACTTTGGCGACGTGGGTATCAAATGAGAGGTCACTGTCAATTTGGGTCCCCAAGTCTCTGATTACTTTTTCCGTACTTAATGGATTACCACCTATGTGGTAATTTGTGGGTACTTTGTTTTTTCCAAAGGGGATGACTATACATTTTTTGGCATGTAGTTTAAGGCCATGACTCTGGCACCAGTCGTCTGTTTTGTGAGGCCCTTCTGGAGGATGCATGTGTAAGCTGGTGTGTTGACTATGGCACCTAGTTTGCAGTCGTCTGCGAAATTTGTCAGTGACAACCACCCTATGTTTGCCTGCACATCTGAGAAATAAATGCCGAACAAGAGGGGTCCCAAGACAGAGCCCTGTGGGACTCCACTTGTGACTGGCTTAGAGTCTGACATAGCTCCAGCTATTCTGACTTTGTGGGTTCTGTCCTTTAGCCAGTTTGCAACCCAACTTGTGACAAAGGTTTACATTTAAGCTGTTGAGCTTGTCTATGATGCCTGAGTGGGGTATTGTGTCGAAGGCTTTAGCCAGATCCAGGTAGGCTGTATGAACTGCTTTGCCTTCATCGATGGCTCTAGTGACTGTTTCAAAAAAGTCCACCAGGTTTAAAAGACAGGATCTGCCTTTTACAAAGCCGAACTGGGTAGGGTCAATTGTCTGTAGATCCCCGATGTCTTTGTTTATGAGTTCCATAATGATCCTTTCCATAGCTTTTCAGACCAGGCTGGTCAAGCTTATGGGGTGGTAGTTTCCAGGGTCTGTAGAGGTGCCACCTTTGGGGAGTGGGACCACTGTAGCTGTACGCCAGTATTCAGGGATGTATCCTGTAGCAAGGCTAAGATTAAACAGCGTTCTTATGTGCGGGTTTAGCTCCTCTAGGAGTTCACGTAGCACGCAACCTGGGACACCGTCAGGTCCCATGGATGCTGCATTTTTAGCTTTGCTGAGGGCAGCTCTCACCTGGACATCTGAGATTTCAGGGAGTTTGCATTCAGCTGAGATATTTATTTCATCTTTTGGGGGAGAGGGAAGGGAGAAATTTGCACTGAGCCTGTCTGCCAGTATGTTGGCAATATCTGTGGGTTCAGTGTATTTTTTGCCGTTATGAACTAACTCTGCGCATATCTGAGGGTTTCCGCCCAGGTTTCTAACATAACTGAAGAAGGCCTTGTGATTATCTTTAGTGTCCTTAGCGATTTTTCTCTCGAAGTTGGCCTTTGATAATTTTATTAGCAAACGTAGTTTTTTGCCAGTGCTGATCAGGGATGCCTTCCCCTTATGGGATTTTGCTCTGTCTTGCAGTAGCTTCCTTCTCTTGTTATAAAGTTTGTTTATGGCTGGGGTCCACCAGATAGGATGTCTGCCTTTGGTGGAAAGGGTCTTGGTTTTATTTGAGATTGCATGATCCATGCATTCTTGGAGATGCCCGTAGAAAGCATTTGTGAAGGATTCAGCAGTGTGGGATGTGGTTTCCACTGGCCCAGGGGGCTTGAAGGATACTATTTCAGTCCTAAGGAATGTAAAGTTGGCTTTTGAGAAGTTTCTCACTGTGGTCTTTTGTGCTGGGGGTGGAGGTGGGATATGAATATCTAGGGTTATTAGTTTATGGTCTGATCTCACTAGTGCGGGGTATACTTCCGATGTTGAGCATTTTGTCCCCATGTTTGTGATGATCAGGTCAAGTATATTACTTCCCCTTGTGGGGAAGGTGACTAGTTGTTCCATCGCATTTGAGTTGATGAATTCCAGGAACCTTTGGGCTAGGGTGTTGGGGCTTGAGTAATGCACCCAGTCTATGTTTGGGTAGTTGAAGTCTCCCAATATGATGCTATTTGGTGAGACATTCATATCCTCCAGTGTCTTCAGGAAGGCTGAATGGAGTTCCTGAGATTGCAAGGGTGGTCTGTAGCATGCCACAAGTTGTATAGCAGTTTTGCCTATGGTTAGTTGCACATGGATGGTCTCCGATGCTTTGTGCGCTGCCACTAAAATGGAGGTGTGGGTGTCTTTAATGAATATGGACTCCCCTCCTTTTGTGGTTCGGCCCAGGTTTTGGGTCCGAAATGCATGATACGAGGTATAACCTGGTAGGGCTGGGGTGCTCTCAGGAGCCTTGAACCAGGTTTCAGTTACTGCACAGACATCGATGCTCTCCATACTGAGGAGTGCTTCGAGAGACTGCATCTTGAAATTTAGACTTCTGGCGTTGAGCAGCATTACCCTTATTTTTTTTCCTTTATTGTTTTCTAAGGTGGTGGGTTTGTCTTTTGAGTCTTGCCTAAAAAAGGCACTATGGGGGTGGCAAGAGCCTTAACCAATATCCGGAAGCTCAGTGGTGACAGGTGCAAGCCATCCCTTGTGAAGCAGCGTGGCTTGTCAAGCATGTCATCTCAAGCAGACAGACATTGAATCCCCCTAGAATGACACCAGTAATTGAGCCCATTATTAAAGCTGATCATCTTGTCTTTGTATTGTGGCATCATTCTTGGTGAGGGCAAGATGCTGCTCAGGGTCAGGGTCATACCGGCCTGGGCTACATAATCAGAGAGCTCCTCTATGTCTATTTTCATGTAGTCCAAGGAGGTACGTCTCAGGTCATTCACGCCGGCATGGACAATGACGGAGTCATATTTGTACTTGCTTTGGAGTGACCTGAGTGCTTGTGTTATGTGGTGGATCCTAGCTCCCAACAGGCAGCTCACAGTTACCCTCTCTTTATTCAGCCTGGTAAGTGGGACGTCAGTGTGTCTGACTATAGAGTCACCTATTACTAGTGTATCAGGCATGGTGTTTCGCCTTAATGGCTGTGATTGTTTGGCACACTGACTTTGTGTACTATGTGTTGCTTGTGCAGAGTTTTGAGGTGGTGTTTTCTTGGATGTCTGCTTTGGGAGGCTCTGTTGTTTCGGTAAGTTTTTTATTAGAGCCTCCGAGTATGTCTTTGTGCTACTATGTGTTTGGTTTGCAGTTGTAGTTGGTTTATGTGAGACTGGGTTTGTGTGTGTGGTTACCTTCTCCTCCTGTCTGGTCTTGCTAGTCTTGTGTTGAGAGAGTTCAGCCTCCAGTTTGGCTATATAGTTGCATCTCTCACATGTGTTTGTGTTTGTTGGGAGGAGGAGAGGGTTGTCTGTGTACATGAGACAATTGTAACATTGTCTCAGGATTCCCAGATTAACCAGCTGAACTGGAGAGGACGTCAATAATATACCACTCGACATGCCAGAATAGTATAAGGGGGTGATGTGTAACTGGGTCAGAGAGAGGACTTTGAAGGGAAGTGGGTATTAGCACGGGTTGTAGGTGGATGTAATGCTTACGTTAGTTTAAGGGTGCTTCACTTAAAAGAAAGGTTTTAGGAGCAAGTGCTAGGCTTATGATAAAGCGAATAGACTGATTTTGTTGAAAGTAGAGCTTTCTTAAGGGAAAAATTGAAGTACAGACTTGGCGGAGCCAGGAATAGTTTAAGCCTGTTTAACTGGCGCTGCGCTATGCGCACAATTGCTCAAAGCCGCGAAAACGCGGATTTTAAACAGGGAACTTCAAAAGAGCTGGAAATGGTCCAAAATTACCAATTACTACAAGCTCTTGTGCTGAGGTCACTCCTTCAGGGACAAATAGGCTGCTCAAGGCTCCCCACTCCCACATTTTCTGTTCTCTGATCTGTTCTGAAGCAGTTTTGTCCCTCCCACCCACCCTATTCCTGTGGTATTATTATTGCTGGTGGCTTTGCAGTTGCTTGACCCTACTGTAAATTTGATCTGAGACACTCCACCCAGTCTAGTGTTCTTTCTGACTAATACAGAGAGAACATGTGAGAAGACCAACCCACTTAGGTTCTTAACCTTGAATTATCTTCTGCTCCACCTTTCTCCCTTTGCACTTTAATGAAACAAATCTTGTATTATGACTGAGTGTGCTTCTCAGCTGATAAGTATATATTTTTTGCACTTTTTAACTGTTCAGAATGTTGAATTCAGTTCAGAATACATTTTGAATAAATTGCATTTATTTAAACTGTATTTGCTTTAATACTGCTACACACTCAAGTGTGCTAGCTTGCACTGCACTTTCAATTGTTTTTAGTGCTGTTTTATCTGCTTTCTGAAAAAAAATTATAAGTTTGTTTCCTGCCTTTCCTTTAACTAGTCTAGTCCAGGTACAAATCTGCTATATCTAGGACTGTTTTTAAGCTTCTAAGTCCCCCAAGCCTTTCTGTGTTGGGGGGAAGCATTCTAGCATACCAGTGAGAGTGGTAAGTACTAGGCAGCCTAACTACCACAGGATGAGTGTTTTCTGGCCCAGAAATTGTAGTTTATTGTCCGTTTGGGCAGTTTTTCCATCTCTTTCAACATTCTGGTTTAAAAGCCCACATTTTCACTTGTTTCCCACCTTTCCTGTAACTAGTCTAGTCCAGGTACAGATTTGCTATATCCAGGACTGTTTGTAAGCTTCTGAGCCCCACAAGCCTTTCTGTGTTGGAGGGAAGCCTACTAGCTTATCAGTGGGAGCGGTAATCACTAGGTAGCATATCTATCACAACAGAAGTGGTTTCTGGCCCTTAAATTGTAGCTTTTGGCCATTTGGGCAGTTTTTTCTATTTCTTTCAACTTTCTGGTTTAAAGGCCTATGTTTGTGCTTTTCCCGCCTTTCCTGTAACTAGTCTAGTCTAGATACAGATTCGCTGTATCCAGGACTGCATGTAAGCTTCTGAGCCCCCCAAGGCTTTCTGTCTTGGAGGGAAGCCTTCTTGCTTATCAGTGGGAGGGGTAAGCACTAGGTAGCCTATCTACAACAAAAGAAGTAGTTTCTGGCCCAGATATTGTAGTTTATTGACCGTTTGGGCAGTATTTCCATCTCTTTCAACTTTCTGGTTTAAAAGCCAGCATTTCTGCTTGTTTCCCATCTTTCCTGTAACTAGTCTAGTCCAGATACATATCTGCTGTATCCAGGACTGTTTGTAAGCTTTTGAGCAGTGCCAAAGAATGCTCTTCATTTTTTTCCTTAGGTCTGCTAGTTCTCTCCTCTTCTACACTTTTACTAGCTTATTAGATTAGCACTTTACCAGCCTTCTTGTAGCAATTATTGCGGTGCACACAAGTGCTACTAGCACTAAATGTTCTACAAGGAAACAGCTCCAATACTTTTTATTAATGCCCACCCCTCCAGACATGTCTAAAGGTCAGTTCCCTGTACTTTCACCTATTAACTTGGTGAATTTGGGCATCCTGAGGCAATGTAGAAACTGCCTCATGTACGCTGACAACCCTTTCTTCTTACCTCCTAACACTCAGACTTACGAGAGATGCACTTATATATCCAAATTGGAAGCCAAGCACTCTCCAGCCAAGACCAGAATAGCTGGTCAAGAGGAGAAGGTCAACACTTGCACCACACTACATGGCACACATACCCCTCCAGAACACACACCAGCACTGTCTTCACATAAAAACACAAACCACACACCCAGCTTTGCAGAGGCTATCAATAATAATCTACCCAAACAGCAGAAACCTCCAAGGCAGAAACAAACTTGACCACCACAACGCAACACTAATCAAGAGACACACAACTCTCCTAAACAGTGTGCCACTCAACCAAAGCCCCTAAGGCAAAACAGCATGCCCAACATACTAGTCATAGGTGACTCGATAGTGAGGCACACTGATGTCCCACTCACTAGGTTGAATAAGGAGAAAGTAACAGTCAGCTGCCTGTCAGGTGCTAGGATCCGCCACATAATGCATGCACTCAGGTCCCTCAAAAACAGGAACAAATATGACTCTGTCATTGTACATGTGGGTGAGTGAATGACCTGAGATGTACCTCGCTGGACTACATGAAAAGAGACATGGAAGAGCTCTTGAGTTATGTAGCCCAGACGGGTATGACCCTAGCCCTGAGCAGAATCCTACCATCAACCAAAATGATACCACAGTACAAGCAGAAAATGATTGATTTTCAGCAACTGGCTAAGTTTCTGGTGTCATTCTAAGGGGATCCACTATCTGTCTGCCTAAGATGACATGATTGACAGACCTCGATGTTTTGCCAGAGATGGCCTGCATCTGTCAACCCCGCACTTCAGGATACTGGCCAAGGCTCTTGCCACCCCTGTTGTGCCTTTTTTAGGTGGTGTTCCAGAGACCAAATTACTACCATAACAGCTACAAACAAATGCAATATGAAGGTCATGCTGCTCAATGCTAGAAGTCTAAATCTCAAAATGCACTCATTTGAAGCACTCCTTAAAATGGAGAGCATCAACATTTGTGCTGTAACAGAGATCTGGTTCAAGGCAGCAGAAAACACCCCTGCAATACCAGGCTATAACTCATTCCACACCTTTCAGCTCCAGAACTTGGACCGAAGCTCCAAAGGCAGTGGTGTTTCCATATTCATAAAGGATGCACACACCTCTAGACTGGAAGCCCAACATAACGCATCTGAGATACTTCAGGTGCAGCTAACAATGGGTAAGACACCGACTAAGGTTGTAGCCTGCTATAAGCCCCCAAACATGTCCCAAGACTCTCACTCCATGTTCCTAAGCACCCTGGAAAATATTAGGGTCCAACCTAACACTCTCAAAGTGGGTGACTTCAACTACCCCTTCATTAACTGGGAAAACTACTCATGTACCAATACACTTGACCAACATTTCCTGGAATTCATTAATTTCAATGCCCTGGACAAGCTCATTCTTACCCCTACTAGAGGTAGCAACATCCTTGACCTGGTCATTACTAACATGGGCGACCATTACTCTATACCAATAGTTAACTCTTTCCTGGTTAGATCTGACCACAAACTAATCACCTTGGAAATCCACATCCCTCCCACCCCCCCCCAACAAAGGTAACTCTCATGAAAAACTTCTCCAAAGCTAAGTCTGGGCTGCTAAAAACAGAGTTGGCTAACTTCACAGAACCCATGCAAGTGGAGAATAGTTGCATGACCGCCGAGTCATACACCAATGCACTGTACGAGCATGTAAGCAAATGCATCAATCTCGCCATAACCAATAGAACCAAGATGCTCTCCTCCAAAAAAGTGTAGCCAGTCTGGTGGTCCCCTGCCATAAACAAACTCTACAACAGAAGGAGGAAACTAATACGGAATAAGGTAAAGTCCCAAGACTGGAAAAACTCCCTTATCAGCCTCAACAGAAAGTTGAGATCCCTCATCAAATCCTCTAAAGCTAGCTTTGAAAACAGAATTGCAGCAGATAGTAAAGACAACCACAAGGACTTCTATAGTTATGCAAAGAATCTCCACGGCATTACCCAGATTTGCTCTGAACTACTGCACAATGGTACCTCCTTTACCGAGCCAACAGATATTGCCAATATACTGGCAGACAGATTCAGTGCCAACTTTACCCCTCTCTCCCCTCCTAAAGGACCAATCACAATACCAGTAGATTGCCAGGCACCCAGTATTACTGCTGCACAGGTTAAAACACACTGTTCAAGGACAAGAATGCAGTTTCTATGGGACCTGACAATATCTCTGGCTGTATTCTACATGAACTACAGAGTGAACTGGCACCTCACCTGTGTGCCGTGTTCAATCACAGCCTCACATCAGGCTTTGTCCATACTAAATGGCGCACTGCTACAGTCATCCCTCTTCACAAAGGAGGAGCGACTACAGACCCTGGGAACTATCACCCCATTAGCCTGATGAGTCTGATATGCAATGCTATGGAACACATCATCATGGACCTAATAAACAGGGATATAGGTAATCTCCATACTCTGGATGCTACACAGTTTAGTTTTATGAATGGTAGATCATGCCTGCTCATCCTGGTTGACTTCTTTGAGTTAGTCACCAGAGCTGTGGTTGAAGGCAAGGTGGCATACAGCCTACTTTGATCTGGCCAAGGCCTTTGATACCATTCCCCACTCAGGAATCATAGAAAAACTCACTAAGCTAGGCATCAACCCCTATATCACTAGTTGGGTTACAAACTGGCTCACAGGTAGAACCCACAGTGTGAAAGTAGCTGACTCCAAGTCAGACTGCAGACCAGTCACAAGTGGAGTCCTACAGGGTTCGGTCCTGGGTCCTCTCCTGTTTGGTATCTACTTCACTGAAGTCCAGGCCAACACAAAAGGACTCTGGCTGACAAAGTTCACAGGCAATTGCAAGTTGGGAGCTATTACTAACTCCCCAAGTGATGTTGACATCCTACAGAAAGGTCTCACTGAGACCAACGACTGGTGTCAGAACCATGGCTTTAAGCTCAATGCCAAAAATGTGTTGTCATCCCCTTTGGGAAAAACCCAATTCTCTTGAATTACCTTGATGGTAGTCCACTGAACACAAAAGTCGTTATAAGAGATCCGGGAACACAGGTTGACAGCAACCTCTCTTTTGACCACCACATTGCCACTGTGGTCAGAAAGTCCTTCTGTGTGGCACATTTCATTACTAAGGGTTTTGCATTTAGGAAGAAAGAGGCCATTGTCTCCCTCTACTCTTCCCTCATTACATCAGTCATCAAGTACAAAGCCTTATTTGGCATGTACCTCACTAGACACCTGCAACAACTGGAGAAGCTGCAAAAGCACCTCACAAAGAGGATACTAGGCCTTAAACACTTGTCCTATATGGACAGATTAAAAAAACTCCAACTAATCTCTGTCTCATATCGCCTACTTACAGGCAATCTCTGCTTGACTTACAAAGTGATGTCTGACCCAGCTCTGTTAGAAGTGCTACATATAAAGAAATACCAATCCCTCCAAACCACACACTCCAGAGACCTCAACCTCATTCCACAATCAAAAAAACATGTTGGAGGGACAGGTTCATAACCCAGAGACTTCCCATGCTCTGGAATAGACTTCCCATACATGTCAAGCAGAGCATCACACTGGCCCTCGTCAAGGGAAATCTTGATGAGTGGATGGGAAATAGAAACTTCACCCCGGGGATAACTCCAGTGGCTCTAGTCGACAGAGGCACTGGGAACTAAGGTCGGGTGGGACAATGCCAGGGTAATCTTATGGGCTGGGCTTATAAAGGCTCCAGGGTCATTAGCCTAGTACACACCTATGAACCTATGTGTCTGATGCACAAGATGACTATGTATTAATATGATATGATTACCTCCATTTGTGCTCTTGAACTGATAATTGTACTTGTCATTTAGATTGCATGCAGCCATTTAGAGAGTTGCTAGCACAATAATGTCTCTACTTTATAGCTGATGCTTTTGTAAGGGCTGTGAATTAAATGTGTCTCATTAACAAATCTAATTTTCTCTTCAAGGATTGTTTAGTCCAAATGTATGGGAGCACATCCAAAGTCAACCCATCAGATTCAGAGCTCAGGACTGTATGTCAGCACTGCAGACAAATCTCATCAGAATGGTAATACAGAATAATGTTCCTGTTTGCATTTACATCACCATAGGTTCCGAGGTTCATAGTATGTGACTAGGATATTGACATGATGGTGATTAGAAGCATACCCAATACATCACAATATCAACAGTCAGATATAATGCATGGCCAAGTTTTTTCTAGCAAGGACTACCCATGTCCAGGAGTGAAGCAGCGGTGATCCTTGGCAGATAACATTTTCACAGCAAGTTATCCAGCATGTCCTTCAACAGGGTAATGGAGGTGCACTGCTTGACATGTATTTGAAGCCTGATGTAGAGGAAAGATGACCTTTGAGACATGTATCTGTTTCTCCATTTCTATGTATGCCATAGTGTCCATTGAGGTCCCTGGAACAGTTAACTTGAATCTCACATTATTTAAGCATTTGCAGCATTTTCTTCCCATTTTGGCCACAGATAGCCCTGTAAGGCATACATAATCTGCCTCAAAGCTATCTCTTTGATACTGCAGACAGTGACAGATAAGTCATTCTACCCACAGAAGACACATATTGGAGACCCTCTGATGTTTTATTACCAGACATGACTGAGGTCTGTCAAGTTGGTGCAGGTGTATGATAAAATACATTTCCAAGGGTGTTTTATATTCTTTCATATAACTAAGTAGGGATGAGTATAGGAGATTGCTAACATATTTTGCCATTTATGTAATGGTGTTGCTAATCAGATGTATGATGCAGAATGTGTACCTTGTTCCAAGGCCTATCAATAGGCAAGTGGGGAATAGTGTACTGATGTTTATTTTATAATAAGCAGGAACATGTATTACTACCATAGGGTATGCCGATGCATTTCTGTGCAGTTTATGTAATACCCATGGCTTTGTCAGAAGTCATTAGTGGCACAGAACCTGTTTTGTTCAGGACTTCTGAGACATATGTGTCAAACACGAGGGGACTGGCACTAATGTTACTACACAGGTGACATGTCTGCTGCTTGAGGTGAAGTCTCATATTGTGATTGAATGTAATTGGTCTGTGATCCCACTTGAAAACCAACTGATAACACAGCATTTGATATTCACCTTGGTTAGTTTCCCATTGCCAACAAATGTTGGATTGTGTTGAAGGCCTTGTTCAAGTTACAATAGGAAGTGTGCACATCTTTGACCTTCTGTATGTCTCTGGTCACAGTCTGGACTCCCACTTTACTGGAACCCATGTAGTGTTTGGAGGTCACCTAGTTCCTTGTGTCTGAGATGTATGCAAACTGTATCCATTGCCTTGCAGCAGAAGTTGCATAAATTTATGGTTCTCAATTACACTTGTATTTTGCCAGTCATCTATTGTGTGGTTGGAAAATGGTGACTGTATTCCATTCAATGTGGACAACAGCAGTGTTCAGACTGCAGATGAATATGGTGCCTAGGGGAGTATCTCACTTTTGAAGCACATGAAGAACACAGGCTGGAATTTGATCTGGTCTCATGGAGACTGTACTTCTAGTCTTGGAGAGGTCAGTGATAACTTCCTCACTGTAGATACCATAGATCGAAGGTGATGTGTCACACATGGTTGTTACTAGGTGTGTTGGTGGAAAGGGCACTCTTTTCAGCCAAATTTGTCTGCTAGCAGGTTTGGAAGTTACATTTGGGTCAGTGGGTACACTACCATACACAGTTTAATTTAACTACATCTGAGTTATACCAGTTTGCAGATGTACACGGAGAAAGCCCTCTGGTTATCCCTGGATGTTGTTGTATAAAAGCTTAGCATGGTTGCTATGTGTGGGTTCTTGAATGTGTCTTATTTGCATGTTTATGCTGAAGAGAGCGGCCCTCCACCCCTGGTTTCTCAATATTGCATTTTTAAACAGCAGTTTCTTTCACTTACTGTATAATGTAGTTATGACAAACATACTGATATGGTTTGTATTTTCTGCAGGATCTTTGTATGAGCCTGTCCAGCACACCTGTGTGTATAGATTTGTGTAGATGTGTAGAAAGGCATCAGGAAATAATGTACTATAGCTGTCAATGACCTTTGTAGAAACTGTGTCTTGGAAGCATTGTAGACCGTGCCTTAAGAGTGTGTAAGTACCTTAGATGATGATTGTGAACCTGACTCCCCCTTTGGAGAGTTCACTAGCTATATCTACTCCAAAACATAGTGCTTTATAGTTGTATTAACAGTGCAGGCACTACACATGTGCCATTACATTGTTCACTCATTTTGTTGAGGTACAGATCTGGAATATGAGATAACCTTGTGGGGTGTTGCACTCTTTCTTCCATGGCATTTCAGTTCACAAACTGCGGGTAATATTGTGCAGGTCAGTTTGTTGTCCTATAATTATCCCACTCAATGGATGTATACTTTCATTCACCCCTCCCTGGGTTGTTTGTCTCTACTTTAATTGTCCCATGTAATAATATATAGGATGTGTGGCTTCTGTATTTATGGACGGTGACCAATTAATGGTGGTAACAGGAAGGGGTTTACTATCCTCAGTAGTTTGGACATAGAATAACTCCATATATTTATCTTCTTTAATCTGTCTTGAGGCATACTAATCTTCAATGTAAATACATACAACACCTCCTGTGATACACACAATTTCCATTTGCTGTGTGGATGTTAGGAAGGCATTGTATCCTTGCAAGGGCAAAGTACATACAACTGCCTTGAACTATGTTTCTGTGACTGTACAGGCATCAACATCTTTACTGCAAAGAGTGCTTACACAGAGTGAGGCTTCAGATGTGAACTCCTAGAGTTTAGCAGCATGGCCCTCACTTTGTTGGAGGTGTACATTTTTGCATTGGTTATTTTGCTTTTGTGACCTTTCCTAATAAAGGGATTATGGTGCAGTCAAGTGGCTTACAGCTGGCAAAGCAATGGGCTCTATCCACCATGTCATCCCACACTGAAAGGTACTGTTGTCACACTGCTATGACACCAGAAACTTAGGCAGGTTCAGTGAATCTGCTGTTCTTTATATAGTGGTATCATCCTAGGTGAGGGTATAATGCTGGTCAAACAAATGGACAGACCTGGCGGGTACCCATTTTTGGATAGCTCAATCATGCCTGCATTCATATATCTCATATAGTCACATCTCAATTTGTGCATACCAAGATGAAATATGCTGGAATAAAAGTGGGACTTGTTGAGAGACTTGATTGCATGTGTGCTGTGATGACTATGTCTGCCACATAGCTGACAATAAACATATCCTTGTTTAAGCTGCTGAATGGGGCATCTGTACTTCTCACTATACAGATAACTATTATGAAAACCTTTGGGAAATATGCCCATTCCCTTGAGCACTTCTGTGGTTCAGCAGTTGTGATGATATGTCTATCGTGTATTGTCTGATTGTAGCCTGATTGTGTTTAGGATGCATCTGTTTTTTAGGTTGGTTTGTGGAGAGTACCTTTGCATGTGATGGTTTGTGTTGGGTGCATATTATGAGTAGGAATCAAGGTATGTGAGCAGACAACCTTACTACTTTAACCCATCTGGAAGCTAGAGAGCACTGATTCCGGGTCCGTACTATACATGGATCTCTTGAACTTTGTAATTCAGTGATGTAGGAGATACAGGCTATTCAGTGCACATGAGGTATTATCTTCTATGCAGTGCACATGAGGCATTATCTGCACTGAGTCAGGAACTCATGTCAACTATGTTAGAAAGGGAACAGAGGGGAAATAATATTTGATAATGGGAGGTTTGAACCTGGTATCTGACTGCCATTGTCAGGTCACTGATCTATTAGGTGTACATTATGATGCCTTCATAAGGTGGATCAATACCTCTGTTATTGATAAGTTAGTGAATAAATTGTTGTTTGTTATGCAACAGATATCCTGACAGGTAGATCTGCTCTGCTACATAGCAGCAGCAGATTGTATTTGAAAGCAAGTGTATTGACATTTCTGCACATATAAGGTCAAAGTGTTACATCCTCTGCACACAATCTAGAGCAGGTAATGCAAAGACACACAGTTAATGCCCAAACTGTGCCCAGACACAGTAACAGTCAGTTAACTACCCCTAATATACACTAATGCCACAAGTGTACAGATGGGATTTCTCTAAAGAGAGATGTCATCTTCTTCTACCTATTCTTTTGGACAGTACCATTAGGGCTTGCCACAACAGATGTTCTGCTTCCATTTCTAACCATCCTCTGCATCTGGTTCTATCACACGAACCACCTGCATGTCCTCTATCACCACATCCATACACCTTATCTTAGGCCTTCCTATTTTCCTCATACCTGGCAGCTCCATCCTTCAAATCCCTCCCCAATATACCCAGCACATGTTCAAACAAACTCATTCTCAACTCTCTGTCATCATCTCCAAACCATACAACTTGAGCTGACACTGTAATATATGGTTAATACTCTTGTCTATCCTCAGCCCACACAATGCAAATCATAACATTTGGTACTCTGCCAACACATGTTATGATATCTGCCTTTTTGTATGTGGCACCATCTGTGACCCATATGACATAGCTGGTCTCACTACCATCTGTAGACCCTCCATGTCAGTGTTATTGGCACCTGTCTGTTAAAGATCACTCCTGTACTCTTTTCCACACACTCCACCATGCATGCTCTCTTTTCGACACCTGTCTTCCAGACCCACCATTACTCTGAACTGTTGGTCCAGAGTATTTAACATAATATGTCTTTCCCAACTGTACTCCCTGCATTGTAACCATTCCACTATCTTCCCTGTCATTCACACACATGTATTCTGTCTTAGTCCTGCTGACCTTCATTCCTCTCCTCTGTAAAGTATAGTCCACCTCGCCACAGTCTCTACACCTGTACCCTAATCTCAGTACAGACCACAATATCATCTTCAAAAAAACAAATTCCATGTGGACTCCTACGTGATCTAATGTATCAACCTGTCCATCATTATTGCAAATAGATGGCATGATTTTTGTACATACAATAACAGTAATGTCACTGTTGTCTGTCTTGTATAGGATGAGGTGACATCTACCTGTCTGTCAGGCCAGTGTGTGGCCATGGCCTCTTGTGACATATACATATCCAATAATCTGATACAGCTAATGGCATCAGCAGTGTCTGTTGAACACAAAAGGACAGTGCCCCATAGGCTGCTGAAAAATGCTCTGTGTAACAACCGCCAACAGCTCACACACATACAAACACATATGACTGCAATGAGGATAGAACCCCTATCTATCTAGGTTTATATACTACATATTAGAGTATGTAACATACATGCTACAGCACAAGTCTCATTTTAGCAGGACTGCATTTGACCTTATGGTAGATGACATCAGCAGGCCATGTGGGGGACAAGAGTTTGAAAGCCTGCCTTAACTGGGTGTTTGGCAAGTACCAAAACAGTGCTAAACCATCCCTTTTGAGACCTCAGTGTGGGATACACACTTCCACTTTTATGTATACATATACAGAGGCAACTGCAATGAGGATAGAACTCCTAATTATATAGGTTTACATGCTTCAGATCAGAGTACTTAATGTATATGCCAGAGCACAAGTCTGATTTTATTAGGTCTACAGGTGATCTTATGGTCGATGACATTATCAGAGAATGAAGGATATAAGGGGTTGGAGGCCTGCCTTGACTGGATATTTGTGCAAGCACCAAAAGACTGGAAAGCATGCCATTTGTGAAGTCAGACTGGGATGCACATTTCATCTTTTGTTTATGCACACACAAACACACACCCAGTTGACTGCAATGAGATTAGAACCACTACCTATCTAGATTTATAGACTATAGATTAGAGTACTTAATGCACACACCACAGTACAAGTCTAACTTCAACAGAACTGCAGGTGATCTTATGGTAGATGACATAACCAAGCCATGTGTTCGACAACAGCTTGGGAGGTCTGCATAGTCACATTGACTCTTACTGTCATCTGAAAGAAGCAGCCTAGCATATGAATACTGTTAAGTAGCCTAGTTGTGTAACAAAAATTCCTTTATTAAGTCTGTCTGTTTCATTTGGATGAGCAAGCCTGTGAGAACCATCAATTCACCCTGTCCATCAGGAAGAATACAACATCATATCTTACAACTTGTACAGGTGGTGATATATGTGTGGAAAACTCAAGGTGACCCAGGGTTGTTGTGCATGTTGCTGTCATTGATGGTGGGGAAAGAAGTGGATGGCTAATATATGTACATATACTTATATTGTACCCTAAATTTGCAATGTTTCCACATGTAGTCTTAGGGGAGACATGGTGTCTGAGAATGATAGAGCACCACACGCCTCAACTGTCCAGATTTTTGCATAATGCCCAGATGTTTGACTCATATTTGTAGTCTGTTTCACACAATATTGTGGTTTTCTGGAAAATCAATGGCATATCTTTGAGAAATTAGGTCAGTAAAGAATGGGAGACATCTGAATTTCACACGCCATATCCTTCAGTAAATTCATGGAAAGGCAACACATGTTAATCTGTCACGTTTCTAAATTTGTAAGTGCAATATTTAAAAAGAGTATCTATTTTTGGGCCTTTGTCCTCCCATTAATTTTTGATTTTCCTGATTTGCTACTCTACAAGCTCGATAGGTATGTAGAGCACTATATATATTTACACATAGAGAGAGTGAGTGAGAGAGAGAGTGCTATAGTGCAAGAAGCACCAGATTTGTACCGTGGTTAACTAAGTATACACGCATGCACCTTTGCCTTTTTTACACTGTTTGCGCATTGGTAAGCAGTGTGCAAGCACAAGGTGCACCGTTCACATCTGTTTTACTATTATGTAATATATATCTGCTACAACAGCCCACTCCTATCCCTAATTCAGGCTGGAATTTTATGATTACTAATGGCATTGATTGAATATATCTGGTGCCTGTGCTTGGCAGACAGACATAAATCTTATTTCCTCTTTCACTGTTTCTGCACTGCAGTGCTCTGCACAAACCTGCTAAGCCTTATGAAAAAGCTTTTAACCATGTGGCGCATCATTCAAGTGTGGAATTAAGACAAACCATACTTGATAACAGTATGAGGCACAGAGTCACACCCCCGGATTCACAAATCCTCCGTGTAAGACTAAATAAGTCTTACTCGGAAACTGCAGTTGAACGGTATGACATCAGCGTGCCATGCATATTCATGAGGGCATGCTGACTCTACTCCAAGTCTAACACGGACCGGGCAGGAAGGCAGGGGGCGTGTCTGACTGCCGAGCAGTCCTAAGGTCCACACCCCTGCAAGTGTCTGAATTGTGAAATGTCAACACATATGAGCGAGTCTGCTCAAATGTTAACATACAAAACACTACACTCCCTCACATTTTAAACCCCCAGTAGAGTTATAAAATGTAATTTTGTTTTATAATTCCCGATATAGCTGCCCGTATTTGCATGTGTTTGCGCGGGTGTTCCCATAGCTTAGCTGCAGTTAGCAATGTCGACACTGAAGAGCATAATAACAAATGTTTCTGCAAATCAATCTAAATAGCAATAGCATAGTGGTAGAGCCTTCGCACAAAGAGGAGGCATTCACGGTTCGAGTCCCACCACTCCCGTCTCTATTTTATGTTTTAAATTAGCATATTTAATAATTCCTGACATATATGAATAAAGTTTTACTAAAAAGCATTGAAATGGCCTATGTATCAGTGAACAAAATGTATATATAGAAACGTAAGAAGGATCTTGACATATAAATGCCTGTAGCTAAGCAGCGCTTTACTCAGCGCAAACTACTTGCCCACAGCTAAGCAGCGCTTTACCCAGTGCAATAAGTTTGCGTGGAGCTATGCACCGCGCTAACCAGCACACCGTAGGGCAACATGGAGCAACGTGGAGCAATGTTGAGCAACGTAGAGCAAAGTTGCCTAAACACAGCCACACCCCCTAGCCTGTCTGGACAGTAGTAAAATAAAAATCAATGACAAGGTTCAAACCCGGGACACTGTGCACCATAATCAAAGTACTGAACCACTAAGCCAAGGCAGCTTAGGATAAACATCCAATATTAACATACATATACTTATAAATGGTAAAATAACCATTGCTAAGAAGGTCTGCAGTCAGCCGAGAATGTTCAAAAATGGTCAATCACAAAAAAGTGCGGGAAATGCGGCATATTTAAGCTCCATAGGCGGGAATACTCGCCATAACTGATTGTAGCTCCCATCTGCAGTTAGAATGTCTCATGCTGGAGAGGGTTGTCGCTTTCGAGCGCAACGCTGAGGCATTGAGGATTCAGAATACATGGTTTGGATCCTTGTCCATCGTCATGAGTCTCAACTCCTGCAGGGCCAGTTCCAAAGGATGGAGTATAAGGCAGAGGCTTGGAACCGGTTAGCTCATGATCTCACCAGTGCCACAGGCATCCCTCGGACTGGTGAGCAGGTCCGTCACTACCATGCAGACCTGAAGAGACTGAAGCAGGACCTACTGAACCAATGGATCCAGGAGGCCCGTCATATGCAAGATGCCCCACTACTGAGTAGGTAGCCATGGAATGCAGTATGTAAGACATGCTGATATAGTCTATATAATGGATAGGTATGTCTCAATATCCCTTCATTTACTTCACAGCCGCAGGTGTCCATGCTGTGAATCAGCAAGCCTATGCAGATAGGCTGCTAAGGCTGCGCCACCAGGCAGGTTAGTAATTATTCTGCATGTATTGTTATATAAAATATGTGAGAGAGCATGAAAAAAGTGTTGTAGCCCAATAATACAGCTATAAAATGCCCTGAATAATTTCTCTGCATGTACTGTTATATAAAATAAGTTAGAGAGCTAGAAATAGAGTGTAGTAACCCATTAATAAAGGTAAAATAACTCTGGAATACTATCTCTGCATGTACTGTCATATAAAATAAGTGAGCGAGCCTGAAAAAGAGTGTTGTAACCTATCAATAAAGGTATAATATGTCTTGAATAGGTCTTCCCTATGCACTGTACTATCAAGTAAAGGAGAGAGCCTGTAGAAAAGTGTGTAATGTAATTAATAAAGGTATAATACTTTGAGTGTGTCTGTATCACTTACTTTGAAATGTTGTTGTACCCTTGCATTAAATAAATATTACTGTTGTATTAAGTGCTGTCAACCCAGAGTTGGGCAGTCCCATATAAAGTGGATGAAGGAAGTGCCAGTAGCTGTGATGCATATATACAGTCCACAACAGTCAGTAAATGGCTGGCATGCATGGGTAAATCTGGCACATGAGTAGCTTGTCAATGTGTTCCCCAGAAATGTGAGTGTACTACATGAAATGTAGGGTTCTGTAGAAATTTAACTGAAAATGTCACGTGAACACATCCAGATATGTAGATAGATAAATATAAATAAGAAATATAACTATGTAGCAGTAACATCTGCATCTTGGACAGTTAGTATGTCAGATATAGGTCAGGTATATAATGAACTAGCCAAACCCATTACACAGTCTAATGCATGTTGCCTAGTGTAATAATACATGTAGGGGATATACACCTGCAGTCAATAGGAATGTAGTGTAGAGTAAAGGTACTTATAAGATGTTAATGGAGGTTTCTTTTTACACCCTACTCTATGTGCATAAACAATGCAATTCCACACCTCAATGGGTATGTCTAATCTCAAAACATTTGTTGGGAAATATGTCCTATTGTTCTATAAATATCTGCATTTACTTTGATGCATGTGCCCTGTTCAAACACCACAATCTTGCTGGCCTGTTGCCACCAATCATCCCTGCATGCTGTTGAAATGTCCACTGTTGTTCAATATATGCATGTGTTATGCTTGCTGTTCAACTGTTGGAACCCTGGTGTGTTGGGTTAATGGGAATATTACTGCATGCTGTTACAACTAATTTGGAATGCTGTTGTCTATGTTGTAATTAAACACACCTAATCACAGAACGTATGGGAAGGCCGGTCCCAGCGGACCTACCTGTCCCTCCTCAGCTGGCGATTGCAACTGGCACCAGCAGGTCCAGTGCCCAGCCCAGGCTACCCTCCTCCGTTGATCCTGTGCCACCTTTGGGTGGAAGCACTGCAGGGGATGGGGCTCATCCCCCCTGCAAGCGTGGGTGGAGAAGGGCCACCTGTCACCGTCCGAAGGGTCCAGGTTGTGGTGTGTAGGGAGATCCAGCGTTTAGTCGCTGATCCCCTATGCCAGCTCGAGGCGAGAGTGGCATGACTCACAGGTGAGCCTGTCCCTCCTATGCATCCCCCAGCACAGTCACCCTCGGGGCTGTGAAGGTGCAGTGGTGACTGCCCATGGGTGGGGATCTCAGTCTCACTGTTACCATCTGTGGGCTCATGGGCTTGCAATTTCCAAACATCTGTCCCCGTCAATTGTGTTCAGCCACCCCATGTGTCATACTCCATCCCTGTATGCATCTTGTTTGTCTTGTCTGTTTACCTCCCCAACCTACCTCCCCAAATATACTTACTTCCTCTACCTCACATTCCACTCTCAACTGAAAAAAAAAAGGAGCAATCTGTTCCCACAAAAAAATTACGCCCCATACATAGCTGCCCATTTCGCACACATGTCCACTGGACATGTAAACTGATAATTAGAATTGGCAGTACAACATACTTTGTTGTCCTCACCCCTCACTCAGGGGTGGAAGGTTTCAAATTTCACTCCAAATTTGTAGCATATGCACAGCTGTTGCTGGTAAAGAAATGGGCAGCTATGGACCTTCCCTACACCCATCCTGCACATCCCGAGCTGGTTTCCCCACTGTCTTTCCCTCTTTGTGCCCCCTTTTTCACCACTTTCCTATCTTCCCATTTTCTTTTCTTTCAAAGAAATTAGCATGGGGGTTAGCGGGAGTAAGCACTTTTAAGCAGTAGTTAGCAGGTTTGAGCGAGTGTGCGCTAAGCTTAGCATTGCTGAGCGTCATGCAAACCCACGCAAACTCACTTACAACTGCTTAAAAGTTCCTTAATCACTCTGTATGTCTGTTAATCACTAAGCAGTAGTTAGCAGGTTTGAGCGAGTGTGCGCATGTGTGCGCTAAGCTTAGCATCGCTAAGCGTCACGCAAACTCGGGCAAACCCACTTACAACTGCTTAAAAGTGCCTTAATCACTCTGTATGTCAGTGCCCTTGTTCTGCTCAGCAGCAAAATAAAACACCTCTGTCAGTCTCGAACCCCAGACCTTGGACACACTTGTCTGAATAAAGTACCACTAAGCCACAGCAGATATACAATAACTTGGTGCTGAAATAAATATATCATGCAAAACAATGAGTGAATATAAAGGAAAAATAGGAAGGCCAAAACACAAAGCTTGTTCTGTAGATCTTTACCAGCAATTGTTGTGGACTTGCATTACATGACTGTGACAAGAGAAGCAGCCATTATAGCAGCAAATAATTTTATTGAGGCACTTTACAACCCCCACACAGTATCATAGCAGGACACACACTGGCATATCTGATTAGGGCAGATGCCATACTTCCTGATTGTGAAACATATGTTAGCTGTGTCTCTCTGAATCCCTCTAAAAAGTACTGATGTTAGTCAGAGAGGTGGTGTATTACACAATGAATAATCACAATAACAACAGTAGACACCACTTGTACTTCATAAAAGGAGTACTAATCCATATGCACTGCTTCACTCAAGTCTACACTTACTGTCTCTATTAGTTGGAAAGTGTACCTCACTTTTAGCTACCTATCCCTGACTCAAAGAAAATATGTATCTGAGTGTTTCATAGGCCTGGCAGAGGCACAAACACACAAGCATATCAGCTCATCTGCTGTTACACACTCTGCAAATAGCTCTGTGAGGACTTCCACAAGCATACCCTTATGTAGGAGTACAACACAGAAATACCAAAGGATGTAGCCATGTACTGGTAGCAACTGACTGTAACAATGCCATTGTACCAGTGCTGAAAACACCTGTGGGTTGCAGAGACAAAGAATAACAGGCTAACATCTGGCTACCATCTGGATAGGTTCACAGTTGGGAACTATGCAGACAGACCATCTGCCTTGATAAACTAACATGTACAAAGCAATCCATTAAGTCCAGTAAGATAACATTCACACAATAAGATGTAATGCTCTCTGTATGTCTGCAACCCCTCCCCCCCATATTTTAAATATACATGTGTTTAGGGTCAACCAAGGATGTAGGTAGGCATACTCAGTAGTGTAATTTTCCAGTTTACCTGAGACTCCTGTGCTAATGTCAACAATAAAAATGCACAAACCCTGCAGAAGTGAGTACATCAATATGCACAGTATAACAGTCCACAAACAGTTCATGTGTCAAAAGGATACTTCTCAATAACTACATTTATATGGCAGTTAATTACATAAGTAGAAAATAAACTACATACTCACATATAGCTTTTGTAAGCATTTGTAGGGGTAAGTTACACTTTACACTGATAGCTCTGTACTGGAAGTGGCAACAGTAAGGTCTGAGTACAACATGTACATCACCGTCTACACCTCTAGCTTTAGATATAAGAAGTATACCAACCTTCTGACTTAAACAACAGTGTCCACAGCAAACAAGCATGGGCCCCACTCTGGAAATCTGAAAGGGCTATGCCTACAAAACTTAGCAATTTATAGCATTAGGTTGCTATGACAGTGAGTACTGCAATTACCACACAGCAGACTGTATGCATTTACCAAATGCTGGGCACCAATTGGTGCAGAGGTCATCACATGCACATGTGCAGATACCTATAAAAGCAGACTGTACTTGCTATCCCCACATGCAATCATTACATTGTACGTGATAAAGCTTCACTGAACTTGGGGATGAGTAAAAACTAGTTATTACTTAATAACACAAAAGTTTAATTAAGTAAAAAGACGTGAGTGAATCAGCAACCAAATATATTAATTAAGTAAAAAAAAACTTAATTAATAAGCAAAAGGAAAGAAGTAAAAGCAATCTTTACTTAAATAACACCAAAAAAGTTGTCCAAACATACACAGACAGACCTGAAAGTGACAAACAGGTATGTAACATATATGTGATTGCTGGCAAGTAGTAGATGTTTATGAAGAGTTCTGTAAATACTTTGAAACATGCATATGTGGCAGCAGTAGGTATGCATGCACTGATGCCATGCATGACTACTGCCATGGACAAATTAGTGTGTAGCTGTGTGCAGTGTGACATAACTGTGACATATGTAGCTCAGCATTTAATGTCAAACATCCGATCATGTCATCTATGTTCTGTAGAGTACTGTGTATAATGGCTGTCTGGGGGAGTAGTGCAAACAGCTATATAAACCTGGATGTGACAGAGTAATGCATGCATGATAGTCATATAATGTGTAGCTTAGCACTGGCAACTGCTGTACCAGGCTAGTATAGTAATGTAGCATTAGCAGCTATAAATACTCCCTGTAATATTACTGTTATGCACACGTGACAACTGTTTATGTTGTAGCAAGGCCCAACAGGTCATCCATGAGGTTTACAGATGTACAACAGTGTGTACCTTGTGTGTGTATGGCACACACATATGTAGAGATATTTATGTGTCATATATATTAGCATATTAACATGTGCATAGAGCAAGGTACATACTGCAACTGTTTGTGAAGGGTGGACATATATATATGTTGGTGAAGGTTGTTATGTGCATATTGTCATGTAGGTTGTAGTGTGTAGCAAATACGACAGCATACAGTACTGGTATATGACATGTGGTGTTTAAACGCTGTGGGTGTGATTTGCTAAGTTTATAGTCTTCCAGACAGGGAGTCCTGCTAAAGATACATGGCCTGAGAATACTCTCAATGCATTCTGCACAAGACTGTGCAAATTTATTACATAACTGTATCCCTCTCAACCCTTGCATAATTGATATTCTCACCATGAAAGGTGGACTGTATATGTGCCTACATATAAATCTATATGTACACCAATGGATGTTTATATGTACGCTCAAGCTCAATGTTATAAATGTATTGCCATCCCTTTTGTTAAAAACCCTGTACCCATGAACTACCACATAGATGGTAGTCTACTCAACACCAAAAGTGTGATAAGAGACCAGGGGACACAGGTGGGCAGTAGTGTCCCTTTTGATAATCACAGTACCACACTAGTCATGTAAACTGTGTACGGTCCACATGTCATCACAAAAGGTGTGTCATCCATTGAATGAGAGATCAGTGTTCCACTCTACTCATCAGTCATAAAACCCATCATAGAGTACAATGGGCCTTTTGGTATGTACCTCAGAAGACATGTACAGCAACTGTAGACGCCAGACACAAACACCACAAAGAGTATTACTAGACTCAAACAGATGAATGGATTTGAGATAGGAAATACAACCCGAGCATCACCTCTGTGGCTCTGCATGACAGGGGCACATGAACTTAAATTACATGGGTGTTGAAGGGCAGGGTACCATATGGCTAGGCTTCTATAGGCCCTACGCCTAATAGCCTATGAGCTACCTATGACCTGATACACACACTCATGTACATGTTGCATTCATTGCTATGTGAGGTTGACTGAGTGTGATGGTGAATTTGTAGGTGAATGTGTCAACGTTGTGTATATGTGTGATAGCCTAGTGGAAAACTATTTATATCATGGTATGTAGTGTTCTAGCTCTGATCCCCGCAAAAGATATGTATGCTATTGCTAGGCAGCAAAATCAGTATGGTATACGGTGTGACATAGTCCCATGGTGTTGACTGAAGTGTGCCATTGTAGGCTAAACCAGTACATGTATGCTCATTGATTGTTAACACTAGTGAAAACAAATCCCGTATGAATTGTAGTACTACCTGAAGCTGTAGGCCTAAACAGCACAGTATGGTGTATATCCACATTGCTTGGGAACACTGTTTTGTTTGTTACCTGTAGTCCTCACACATTACATACCTCAGGCATAAGGTTTTGTAAGTGCTGACACACAGTACTGTATGGTACAGAGGTAAAGCTCATCTGGGTTGCCATACCTTTGTGTCTTGTAGGTATGTCTGATGCGTGTGTGGGTATGCCTGTAACATGGCCTCAGTTGTATGTGTGTTACAGGATATAAGTGCATATCTAGCAACATGTATAGTGTAGTACAGCAGTATGCCATCTATATTGTTGAATGTGCACATATGTTACTTAGGGGTTTGCTATCAACAAGCAGTGTGGTGTACTGGTAGTACTGTAACTGTACTTTACAATCATTTCAATAGATGACATATTTCTGTATGCATTAGCTGCATATATACCTCCTTTGGCTAGGTGGTGCATTGTGTCGCATACAGTGTGCCATGTGCTGTTGTATAGTCTTACATACTGGTTTCACTTTGTTGCTGTGCAGAACATGGTTTAATATATGGAGCATGCCAGGCACTGTCAAGCAGTTGTGGGCTGAGCACTGATGTGTGGTATTAAAAGTGTGTATCTACAGACAGCCAATAGGTTGCTATATACAGCATTTCATTGATATCTGTACTTTAGAATGTTAAGTGTGCCACAAGACTTGCTCACAATAATTGTATATTCTTCCAGGGACATGCCTCACCATCGTAACCCTGCGTATTCCCCTGAAGAGGAGGAAATAATTATATCCACCCTATTACAACATCACACCCTGCTGTTCTCCAGACCAAGCCAGGACAAGCATGAGCACACTGCACTGTGGCAAGATGTTGTCCATCGGGTTAATGACATAGGCATGCATAACTGGGCTTATGAGTAGGTACGCCATCACTGCAGTGATTTAATCAGACATGTCCGGCAGCATGCCTCTGATGTCCACAGACAGCAGCTTGCCACAGGTGGTGGTGCAGCATCACATCCGCCCCTCACCAGAGTGGAAGAACTGCTCCTCAGCATGGTGGCTCCTGGCCAACCACTACAACAAACATGTGTCATCATGGAGGCCGGAGTCACCCAGCAAGTTGACTCGGAGCGTGCAGGTAACATGCCACATCTGTAGACTACTGGTAGCTCGATTGTTAGAACATGCATATGCCAGATGTGTACTGTGTAGTTTGGAAGATGTGGAGCCTGGTGTTGTGCAATATTGATAATTTGGAGCATAATCTGTATGCCTGTGACTGTCAACCATTGCACTACTGTAAAATTGCAAACTCACAGCAACAATGCCACAGTTGTTGACACTGACAAACTGTCTCATATCCTTGTAGGTCCCTCTGCTGTGACAGCAAGACAGCAGACACATGCTGGTGAGTGTTCTCCATTTCATATGGCAAATAACATGTGCATGTCGTAGGTGGGTTTTAGGCCATATACACATGTACAACACCTACACATAATGCATGCTGTGCAAGTTTTTGTGGGACTATGCACATCCCAGTAACATGAGTGGCTGCCTCAAACACATGCTATACACAGAGCATCCCAAACAATTGTGGTACACTGTAGTGGACATTGTATAGGCAGAGTCAATACACATGCACACAACATACACCACCTTGTCTTACGCAGTACATGTTAATATGGTACACATGGCATATGTAGACACCTGCTGTAAGGTCAGACTCCAGTATCCCAAATGTCATCCACACAGCACACATACTATACCTGAGGGGTAGAGGCCTATCATGGGGTGGTGCAAAACTCTTCCACAAACAAGACATTCATGTTAGGCAATGCTCCCTATTGAACACCTTACATACCCATGTAACAACTGCCTGTGAAATGGATAATGTAGCCACAGTATTGCAGTTCAGGTACAGCAAGATAGTTGCCAGTGTGGCACACATTAGTGGCCTTGAGTGACCTCATGATGCTGCCTGATGATGGCTCATGGTACTACACTGCATCCAGTTACAGTACCTACAGTACAACACATAGCATTCATTGCTATACACCTGACAGTTGTGTGCATCCAGCCATGGTATGTATACCTGTGAGTGATGGTGCACAGGACATTGAAAAGCATTTAATACTTGCACAGCAATGTTGTGTCCATGAACACATTGTGTTCCAGGGTGAGGCCAATCATTGAACAACACACATGCATCAAACACATGTATACTGTTATTAACAAGGACTCTCTACACTCACACTGCATGCTGTTGAGCAACACACATCTTGCATGCTGACATGTGTGATAGGACTCTTTGGCTTGTGATACTGTACTCCACCATCATTAATGTGTATGTTCTGGATTGCTGTTGGTGTGTGTGTGTATTGTGTGTGTGTGTGTGTGTGTGTGTGTGTGTGTGTGTGTGTGTGTGTGTGTGTGTGTGTGTGTGTGTGTGTGTGTCTACTTTAGTGAGTAGCAGTGTATTTGTGTTCATGTGTGCATGTGTGCATGTGTTCATGTCTGTATGTGTGCATGTGTGCATGTGTTCATGTGTGCATGTGTGCATGTGTTCATGTGTTCATGTGTGCATGTGTGCATGTGTTCATGTGTGCTTGTGTGCATGTGTGCATGTGTGCTAAAATCATGTACAGATTGTAAAGTGTGTTTCCTGTCTCCCTCTCACAGGTGCTGAGGTTGTGTTGGTTGAGTGCAGCAGGGAACCTGAATACACTGCCACAAATAGTGGAGATGATGAAACATGTGTTGTGGCACAGGCAGGTTTGACAGGGTCTGTCGTTGGTCCACTTATCGACAGTACACAGATTTCCACACCATCTATGCACACATTCATACTGCCAATACATCCCTCATCACCAATGGCCTTAGCTGAGGGACAGCATACAGTAGGCATTGACCAGGATAGTGTGGTATGTATGGCACATGCATCCCCTCACAGCAGCCATACCCAGATTCCTGGAATGGTACCACATAGATGGATGTCCAGGGGTTCTTGTGGGAGCACCGCTGGTCATAATGCCCCTGGCAGACGTGCCCTCACAGTTCTTACAACCTCAGGTATGTTCCGGGCTGTAATGTAGGCACAGGCATGTATGGAATGGTACACCAGACAGGGACTGATGGCGCAGAGGGCCCATAACACCCCTATCAATGACAGTATCCGTGACCTTGCCGGTGCAGTGAGTCACTACACCGAGGTCATTGATAGATGTTGCGGGGAGAAATTAGATGTCCTCCGCAATGTCATGTCTATGTGCCAGGACAGTGCAGGATGGCCGAGACGTCGACGTGGACGTATGCCAGCAACATCATCGGCTGGCAGTCGTTGCAGGCGATACACACGTCACAGCCACTCCCGTAGTGGCAATACCAACCTCAGCAATGTTGGAGCAGGGCTGTCAATAGACCGTCATAGAAGACCATGGGCACGTGGCTCTGGCCAGTCCCAGCAGGGACATGGGTCCAGTCAACATCTCTCTGCGTCTGATGACAGTACTCTGTCTGGCTTATTACCCGATACTGTCCATTGCACCACTGCCAGGCACAGGTACTGTGTCTGTGGCCAGAGACGGTGATCTGTACAGCCTGGCAGGTACAGTCTGTGGCTGTCCCACAACCTCCCATATATGGCAGCCACATGGTGAAACTGTGTGCATGCAGACACACACACACATAATCAAAACACCTAGTGCTAACACATGCACACACACACACATTACATCAACATTGACCCATGCTGTACTGTTGTCCCTCACACACACACACACACACACACACACACACACACACACACACACACACACACACACACACGCACACACACACATACATGTTGATTGGATGGGTCGATGTCGGGCTCTGGCAAACCAACAACACACCCTGTGCATATGATGAAACTGTGCCACCTCCTGTCATCTGTAACAGTGATGCAGTAACAGGCTAACATGGTGCTGATGCACAGTGTGACTTTATAGCAGTGTAGCAATGTTAGCATGTTGTCAACAGTACAGTGTAATGATATCCCTGTAGGTATATCTGAGCAGGCATGAGTCATTAAAGCTATGATTATCAATGTAGTATTGTTTACAACAGTGTTAATTCCAAAAATGTATTGTCCGCCCATGTGCCACTTGGCTGATGTGTGTAGCTTTGGCAGCATGTGTTGGTGAGTGGACAGTATGTGTGTGATGTGGGCAGTACAGATTTGCAGGTGTACATTTGTGAACATGGTGGAGGTGCACTATCTGCATGTACGTGCATAGTGGATAGATGGGAAGGGTGACATGCCCTGTATTACACAGTGTCAAGACTTCATTGTTTCTATTGGTGGCCAGTATGCATTTTAATACACATATGTTTTAACTTGGGTACACATGTGTGTATGACATGGTTTGACACTATGCTGTGGGTGATACTGTTACTATCTGTCATTGGTTTGCATTCAGGTAGTATACACAACCTCAACAGCCTGACTATAACCAGTCGTTAGATGATGTCTTAACAACTGACACACAGATGTAGGAAACTCAGTAGCATTTGGATCCGGCTGCTACTATACTATACCAGTAACCAGTGGTATTGACCGCCACCCATACCTGGGACCACTCCTGTTTGGCATATAGCCCTCTTAGGTACAAGCAAACACACTAGGGATATGTCAGTCCACATCTGGAAATGCATACAGTGGCCTAAAATGCATTCTCCGGATGAGTTACTTATCCTCCACAAGTGTATCATACAGACAGATAGATACCTGTTGTCCAACCCATGCTGTAAAGCTGTAAGCCAAATATAGCATAGTCATCCACATTTATTAAACATAGTATCCCAACAGTACCACATAGGTAGTAGCCCCAAACATGTAGAACGAGTACCGATGTGTACATACAACCAAGTGTTATGTCATCTGTCCTTTGGTATTTACATTTCCATTGGTATTCTGAAGTCCCTTGGTGTATCACATAACCAATGAGGGGTCTGTATGCATATCCACAAAGCTGTTGTACACCTATAATGAATGTCCATTATTGACAGATTTTGTTGGGTTTGAACATGTCTGAAATATACTCAAGGCATGAACCCTCACTCACACTATTCTATAGAAACTGTCATGGGTGTGTGCGGCACAGATGACCTAGGCCACAGATCACTACAGTGGCTGGCCTTGTCACAAACATACATATGTGACCGAAGGTCTGAGAAGCAGCAGCACAATCTGTCATAGGTAACAGATGTATTCATGTAGAAAGCAGGCTTCACACCTATGAACTAATTGAGGTCACATGTACATATATGTATTTGCAACACAGATACCTCAAGTGTACAATGCACATACTGTTGTTACACTGATATGTCATACAGTAGTAAAAGCTAAACCCACAACACATTGACCAACAGAATCACACACACACACACAGCAATTACAGGATAATCCCTAACTAACTATGTTATGATACTAGACAGATACGCATTAATACGACACGCTATATGCTTTAGTGGGCGTTTTCATTTCCACTGCTATATTTGTAGGATGCTGACATCATCAGACTTGACAAACAGGAATATAACACTTTTAAGGTGTTTGCCTGGTCTCCAAAAAGGGCAATACTCTCAAAGGAAATCACACAGAATGATACACACCCCCCCCACACACATTCAGTAATTGCAGGATTCAAACCCCTACCCAACTGTTATGATTCTAAAGAGATACGCATTAACACGACGCGCTATATGCTTTACTGGGACATTTCATTTCCACTGCTATATTTGTAGGATGCTGACATCATCAGACTTGACAAACAGGAATATAACACTTTTAAGGTGTTTGCCTAGTCTCCAAAAAGGGCAATACTCTCAAAGCAAATCATACAGACACATACCCTCCCCACCCACACACACACACACACACACACACACACTCCGTAATTGCAGGATTCAAACCCCTACCTGATTATGCTATGATACTAGACAGACATGCATTAACACGGCACGCTATATGCTTTACTGGGAGTTTTTATTTCCAATGCTATATTTGTAGGATGCTGACATCACCAGACTAGACATGGTAATGTGTGTGCACTTAGTTTTATGCAATCCCAGGACTGAGACATGGGGGACAGCAGGTGTTACCAGCTTGAACAGGGCTCCACAATTCTTACCTTGTGTGATCTATCTGTGGCCCAGTTGCCAATCCATCCGATGACAATACATATTTATGCACAGGTTGTTAATTTTGTGGATACGACATGTGTCTGGTATGTTGGAAAAGGCCTATTCAAAGTGTATGTGGGACGTGTGTAGCTCATTTCATTGATGTATGTCCTGGGTGGCTGCCTTGCAAACAGTCTAGCAAGTTTGGGAAACATGATCTGCTCATGAACAGTCCAAAGTTGGTAGGGTTGTGTGTTTATAGCCTTCCAATAGCTCTGTTCCTGACTTCAATCATGATGGACTCCATGGCCTTGCAGATCAAACTTCATTGGCTTATAAGACTATAGTTCCCATGGTCTGTTGTGCACCAACACTTGTGTAGTGTGCCATATGTTGCTGTAACCCATTCAACAGTTTCATATCCTGTAGAGAAGGTGAGGCTCAACAGACTGTTCAGGTGCAGGGTCTGATTGTTCTGCAGTTCACGTATGACACATATAGGGGCACAATGTAATCCAATTGATGCCATGTTTTGAGCTTTGGAAGGAGCTGTTTACCCATTCTACATGTGATATCTCCTGGTATGATGATAGGGCCTTTTGTCAGTGGGAGGTGGGTATGTATATATGGGCCTGTCTGACAGGATGTTGGCATTGTCAGTCATTTACAGTTGGCCCTGACTCAGGACATATATGAGTGTACATTGCTATTTATGACATAGCTGAAGGAAGTGTCATGGTTCTGTATGAACTCCTTCGCAGATAATCTTTCCATGACCTGGATTGGATAGTGTTTGGAGTGCACATTGTTTATTGATGATACTGATTTCATTTTTTTTCTTTGCTTTTCAACTTTCTATGAATAACCTAAGTATCTGTAGTACATATCTGAATATGACAGGGTTCCAGTATATTATATATGTGTGTGTTGTCATATCACTATGTGCACAAGTCAGGATTGGTGAATTGTGAGAGGTTCCTGTTAACACATGCAACTGCCAGATATGTCTGGCCCACTGCTGTACTCAGACATGGCCTAAGTGTGTGAGCATTCCCAGTGTGACCTTTCAGTATGTTGCTGTGTGAAGTCCACTACATTTGTTGACGTGTGTGAACATGCCCAATATTAACATTTATACTATATGTGTGTTGTAAATCGGGTTGTATTTTTACTGCAGGGCTCACCTTTGTGTCATAACTCTACAGGGATTATGCTGTGCCTGCGGGGTTTCCATGAGACACTTTGCATAGACTTATCAACATTTATTCATACAGGCTGACCAGTGAAATACTGTCATGGTTTAGTGGTTCAGTACTGTGACTATAATGCACAGTATCCTGGGTTCGAGGGCTGTCACTGCTTCATATTTTCATACTGGCTAGACCAGACTGCTTAAGGAATAGTAAAGCAAATATGACCATGTTTACCTGCTTTTGCCCAACTTTGACCAGACTTGCCCAACGTTGCTCAACGTTAACCAACATTGCTGAACACTGGCCAATATTTCTCAACATTGCTCAAAATTGTGCTACTTAGTGTGTGCAATTTTGTTTACATATACTAAATAGTGGTAAAAGCTGTTTAGCACTGCTTTATATTGCTTAAAACATGGCAATCATGCCTCAGGTGGTGCTGCAGGGCTGCCTATGTTGGATGTACATAGTACACTCCCTATACATGTTTGAAAACAGGTAGTGCCAAGTTAGGCATCCCTTTTACTATATGTGCAAGTCAGAGAGAAGTATTCTTTCCAGGGTTCCTACTGAGCCAGTGTATATGTTATGTGGTGCCTCTTTGCCAAGGCCAAAGCATACTGGACAAGCCTCCTTCTGCCTGCTGGGGCAGGCTCAGGTTGTTCCTCCTCCGAGTCACACTCTGCCTGTAATGGCCTTGGCAATGGTGGGGGGCTGATTGGCCCGGCCCTTTGCTGCTCCTGCTGCAGCTGTTTTTGCAGGATCATATTATGTAGCATAGCACATACCATGACTATTTGGGTACATGTAGTTGGTGAGTACTGCAAGGTTCCACCAGATGTGTCCAGGCACCGGAACTGTGACTTGAGCAGCCCAAATACACGCTCGAGTACATTTCATGTTTGTGCGTGTGCCTCATTATGGCGTTCCTGTTCAGGTGTGTGTGCATTTCTGATGAGTGTCATCAGCCACGGCTCCAGTGTATATCCAGCATCTCCAACTAGGTGACCATGAGGGATGTCCCCATTGGCAAATGTCTGGTACAGCTGTGTCAGATGCCATATATGGGAATCATGGTAGCTTCCAGGGCAGCCAGCACACACATTCATTATTATGCCCTGGGCATCACACATGACCTGGCATTTGATGGAGGGGAAACCCTTGCGGTTAAAGTAGACCCTACCCTGCTCACCAGCTGGTGCTTTGATGTGTATGTGCGTGCAGTCTCTTGCACCCACTACCTCAGGGTATTCCGCTATTTGCTGGAAAAGACGCATATTGCTGGCAAATACCTCACGGGAACTGGGGAAATATACATGATCACCGACATGTGCTGACATGGCATTCAGGAACTGGTGCAGTACCCTGGATGCTGATGCCTGTGAAATCCCCATCATATCACCAGTTGGTCTCTGGAAGGTACCTGTTGCTAGTATTCTTAGGCCAACATATACCTTGGTTTCCACTGGGATGGGTTCCCCTCTGTTGGTTCTGTGTATGAGGCGTGGCCTGCACAGGTCAACAATTTGCTGCATGAGGTCTCTGTCCACTCTATAGTGCTCCACTGTCTCCAGCTCATGTAGCCCCTGGTAGGTTACCCTGGGCCTGTACACTCTTCTCCGTCTCCTCACTGTGTGTTGCTCAGCAGCATTTGCATTGTCACCACCCTCAGCTTGTTGCATATGTCACCTTATAACAGCAATGGCAGCCCCTAACATTTCTTTGTCTCAGTAAAGCTTTTTCAGTTTATACTTCTATTAGCTTACTGCAGTGTTGCAGTGTCTCTTAGAAAAACATAGTGGAAAGTTGTTTGCAGAGTTTTAAGTGCTGGGCTGGGCTGGGCTAGTGTACTGCCTGTGTAATTGTTTGATTCTGATTGTTTTCACCTGCTTAGCTCTGCTAGTTCTCCTTGGTTAACTTCCTACTATTTGTTGTGCTTCTTTTTCCCTTTCTGTTTTCACAGGGGGCAGCGCCACGCAAACAAGTGCAAACACCCGCACACAAGCTCACACACGCGCACACATGCTTACATGGCCTAAAACTTGCTTACTCCAGCTTAAACGCATGCACACAGGCACAAACACGCTTACACAGGTTTCAACAACCTTACACTTGCTTACTCCAGCTTAAACGCGCGCACACAGGCGCACAAGCGCGCACACAGTCTTACTTGGTTTTACCGGAGCGCACACGTGCGCATACACATTGCAGGCACTTCTACAAGAAACTTTAGTGTTATCCACGGCATACACCTTCAATTTCTTGCCTTTAACTAGGATACTTGTTGACACACCTCTTCCAGTGATGGGTAACTGACAGCTAACAGATGCCACTCTGCTCCAATAAGCTTACATTCTTTCATACATACCCCCTTCATGATGTCACCTATCTTCTACTCTGATACTCCACTTATCCTACTCTTACACTCCACGGACTTTGCTCATATGCCATGTGAAATTGGGATTCACTATCCTTACCCTCATTTGCATAGGGTTGCCTACTAATGCTTGGTTACATCTCTTAGACTGAGCTTCCCCCCTTAGCAACCTCTACTCAGTAGCCATGTTGTCTTCAGCCTGCCATTCACTTGCATGGCAGATGTATATTTATAATAAAATGCCTATTTTTGGCTTTTATTTATTTATTTTTTGGTTTTTACAGCACAGCACTTTTGCGTGATGCTGCGCTATGATTAAACTTTGGAGATCGAGGTAAAAAAAATGTATTATTTTTTTTTATTTTGCAATGGGTAGAATTGCCAATGGCCATATATTTGGCCATTGGCATGCTTACTCAACTGGATGCATCCTTTATTTGGAGCTGTCATGGCTCTGTTTTGCTATTTGCAGAACGGTGCTCACTTGACAATGAAGTACATTTCTGCAAATAACACTAATCTTACTCGGACAGGTTAGGGTTTCCTGGATCGCAAATTTACCTCATTTGCATAACTTTCAGCAGCAAATGATGTAATTGCATAACCTTGCCCTGTCCATGTAAGAGGAGTTTTAGGAGCTCTCTTGCACTCCCCTGCCGGCTGTTCCTGGATCGCTTGGCAGACATGTTGGCTGCATGGAGTCTTACTCTGCTCTTAGACTCCGTGCAAGCCTTCGTGAGTCCGGCCCACAGTCTGTAACACACAACCTATTGCTAGTATACATCCTACTTATATAAGGATTCAAACTCTCAACAGCATTACAGCTTGATAAGGCAGGATGGCTGCCTTAGTCCTTTTAGCCATAGAAGCATCTTGCCAGAACAGGGGTCATTCATCACACAACCACCTGCATAATAATGTACATTGCTATACACGAGTTGCCTAACACATACAATGTATGATCAAATCTACAGTATTCTCCTTAAAATGTCGGGGATAATAATTGTGACAAATACCTATTTACCGTGTGCATGGGGAGCATAGATGAGTTATTGTTATGGCAGTTACAAGGGGACACCCCTATTTTGGGAGGGTGGGGAACAAACCACATCTATTGTTAGGATACAGGCAAGTCTGAAGTCAGAAACTGCAGTATGTAGACTCACTTTCTAACTTCTGTCTTAAATGATGTACCAATAATCTGCTGCAGTAGGACTGCATGAAGGTTTCATGCATGAGGCCTACTAACTACAAATGGACACATACTAGTACAATAGTGTGACTAGTCACATATTTCTGAACAGATTCTCCACTATTTACTTGCATACTGTACCAAGTTCATAGATTCAATGGATACATAATAATACTCCACACACTACAGTGTAAGTTAAGGACCTACCTTACAAATGCAGTGTTGACACAACTATAGTTCAGGGCTGAGTCTGTTTGATGCAAGCAGTATACAACCAATACATGAATAGGTACAGGTTGTGTGAGTTGCCTGACATAATTTTTAATGTATATATGTGAATAGGGGAAAGGTATACGTACCTAGGTCCCTAAGTGGTCAGTGAATGGGCTATGCATTGTCTCTTAGCCAATGCAAGGTCATACTGAGCAAGCCTACATCTGCCTACAGGGACTCCAGCTTTGGGTTTCTCCTCCATTTCCTCCTGTGACTTTTGTGACCTAACCATTGGTTGGGCTGTGTGTGTGTCCCTTCCCCGTGTTGATCCTGCTGCAGCTGTTTACACAGGATCAGATTGTTAAACATAGCACATACTGTAAATATTTGTGTACTTGTGTTTGAAGTATACTGCTCCACCGGATATATATAGGCACTGGAACCGTGACTTATAAGCCCAAACACATGGTCTATGATGTTGCTAGTTTGTGCGTGTGCCTCATTATGGTCTTCTTCCATGGGTGTGTGTACATTTCTGATGGATGTCATCATCCACAGTTCCAGGGCATAGCCGGTATCCCAGTAAATGGCCCTGTGGGATGTCTCCCCCAGCAAACATCTGTGTTGTGTGCTAAATATAGGAGCCATGATACCTGCCAGGATTTCCAGCACACTCATTCAAGATAACCTCCTTTGCATGGCAGTTAATGGACTGGTATCCCTTGCAGTTAATGTAGATTCTATCCTGCTCACCAAGTAGTGCCTCGATGTGTACATGAGTGCAATCTATGACACCCTGTACTTCAGGGTAGTGCACTACATGGTATAACCATTGCATATTGCTGGCCCTCTCCTCAGGGGTAAGGGGAAATGATATGTGCTCACTGGCATATAAGAGCATAGCATCCAGGAACTGGTGAAATATCCTGGATGCTGAAGCCTGTGACACCCCTATCATGTCCCCAGTTGGTCTTTGAAAAGTACCTGTAGCTAATATCCTAAGGGATATGCATACCTTAGTTTCCACTAGCATGGGTTCTCCCCAGTAGGCTCTGGCTCTGAGAAGAAGGTGGCAGATCTCACAGAGGTCTTGTAATATGCTCCTGTCCATGCTGTAGCATGCTACAATCTCCGGCTCATGTGGCACCTAGAAGGTTATCCTGAGCCTGAACACACTTCTCCTTCTCGGCTTAGGCCTGCTGTCAGCAGCACCAGCAGTAGTGACCTCAGCTTCTAGCACATGCAGATGTAGAATAGCTGCAGCAGCCCCTAGCATTATCTCAGTTAAAATGTCCAAGTCTCTACTCCAATGGTCTTGGGATATTGAGGGAAAATCAGAAAGTAGGCTGTATGCATACTTTATACATTTCTTGAGTAGGTCTACCATGTGGGTTTGGCTAATTTAGATAGAATTCACATGTTTAGGATATCATTAACATGATTTAAAGGTCTTGCTTCAGTGTGCAGTAGCAGCGTACAGCAGAGTGCAGCTGTGTATAATTGAGGTAAACCATGTAAAAATGTTATATTTCATCCCTGTTGTCATGAAGCATACAGAAAATGCTTATTACTGCTAATTACACTTCATTTCTATAACCTGATGTCAGAACAGTATGAGAATAGTTGCCATACCCTGTACTTGCCCCCAGGACCATCTGCACTCCAGGCCAATACCTAACAGCTATCACCACAGTAGCAGTTATGCAAAGTCCTATAACTTGGAAATGAGCAGAGTGCAGCCCTTCTTATTGGGTTTGTGTGATGGCCAGCAGTGTTCAGCAATATCCATTGAATGCATTTGGTTTCTATTTTTGGATGTCTAGCTCATATCTGATATGTGGGTGGTCTGCTCTAGCAAACAAGTATGCACTGCCATAACTGTTTGTGCAAAGTGATACACTGTGCAAACATGTGCAAACCACCCAAAAGCAACAAAGTTAGGTGACAGCCCCCCTTGATGTCTTTGACATCCATGGGAAACATAAACACCATGTGGGGGCTTACACAAACTGAACAGCCATACACAGTTCCTGCTTTTTTATTTAACAAATCCACTGTTTTTTTCATTCATTTGCATAATAACCATGCTGACTGTCTAGACTCTACATAGTTAGTAGCCATGTAAGCTAGGCAACAGCACAGAAGCCTGAATTTAAAGACACAAGGCAGGGTATTACTTTACCCGTTGTGACACTACATTATATTCCTCTTTTCAATGATGTTTCTGTTATTCATTTTTAAAACCTTTTGCAGCAAGCAGCTCACTGCACAAACATGTGAAAAACATATTTGAAATGTATGCAAATATGATGCACCTCCCTGATGCTTTTTTGCATCCACAGTTTATAAATTATCCATTATTTGTGTGTTCTTACCATTTCATGAGCATTTAGTCCATATTCCTGTACTTTTATATGCTCTTTCTTCCTTGTAGATTCCTGTACAATAGACACAGAGTCTACATGATTGTGTTGAAGGGTGTTGGATTGCTCTGCAATGTTATTTCACTTCATTAGCGTAAGTTTCAGATACTTATGCTGAAATTTGCATTCCATGAAAGTTTCCATTATGACGCAGGAATGTGCGTGATTGTGCATAACTGAGCACTGCTACACAGAGTCTACTGAATCAAAACTCACTGTCCTCATGTTCACATCATGCCACGATGTGCACATGGAAAAAAATGACCATGTAAGCAAGCTTTATTGAATTTCCCCATAGTCTTTTATATCAAGTATGCATGCTTTATCCAATAGGTCTTGGTGATTACATTCGGCAATGAGTACTCCAGCTTAGTTGTGTGTGGGTTTAATTCCTGGAAGCCAAAGTCATGTTTTATTACAGGATAGTATTTCTAAAATATTAACTGCAATACTGAATGACATTAACAATTCAATATTTATAACTTTGGATATTAAATTTGAAAGCATGTATATGATATTGTTAGTCAAATAAAGGTTTCCATTTCTTACACTATTGCACTGCACTGAGACTGGGTTCTTTTATGATACATTAATGCCTTCACATCATATCTGGATTTTCATCCAATGGTGAACAAATGTATGCATCATATTTGTTTATGCATTGAAATAATAAGCAAGCAATAATGCCCAACAGGGTGTATGTTATGCAGCGTTGGGCCTAAACACCCCTAGAAGGGGGTTATTTACAAATTAACTTACACCCTGGAGGGCATTAACACATGCAGACAGAAACATAAACACTCACAGACTTTTTTATGTTGCATTTACTCTTACAATCACTAAACAGCAAAAGCTTTGTTTAGCACATGTAAAATAATGGCTTGATCAATCTCACTCTCACTCTCATACATGCATACACTCATGCACACACAGATAAGCACACATTTTTTTTTTAAATTGTCTTTCTTTTTTTTTATTTTACACTCACTAAACAGCAAAAGCACTGCTTAGCGGGAATACAATAATGGTGCCTGTTATATTACTTTCAGTCAGAGCTCCACAGCAGTTTGATATGCTGTCATGAAGTGGCAGACTCATTTTTCAGTGGGCATTACCTGTAGATTAAGACACTGCTGATGAAAGTTCCTTCTCCAATCAGGGTGCTGATCTACAGGTTGCCCATTCTCTAAAATAACGTGACATGCCATTGATCTTATTCTTTCTGTTTTATTACCCCCCCATACTATGTGTCTCTTTATTTAACTATTAATTTGTTTTAGAGATGCATTGTTGCTGAAACAAAAATAGCCATCAGTATGGAGAAGACTGACCACTGCTGTTTGGTCCATCATACCTCCACATGTGGCTGCTGCAGTACTACTACAGGCAGCACAGACACCCAGCACATATAGGTTGCAAGCTGTCAGTGTTGCCTCCACAAATCCTGTCATAACTGCTTAGCTGTGTCAGGTAGCTCTGCCCCATGAGCAGTATTAGTAGAGGAGGTGATTGCGTCACACATCTGGAGCTGACATGGCTAGTGGAGGACATAATGGAGAGGCCTGAATCAGCAGAGTTAAAAAGGTCCAGCTTCAGATTACCAAATTGATGCTATGTCCAGCACTGTCCCAGCAAATGATACAGGAGGCAGTGATGACAGTTCTGAGGGTAAGGAATAGATTCTCATTGTGCTTAAGCTGGACATGGCTGTACCTTAGACATCCCCTTCCTGTTCCCAGTCATGGTCTCCCCCAAACTTTTGGGTCCAACACCATCTGTGTCTGTCTTGTATATCCCATATGTCTGAACTTGCTACCTAACTTGCCCCATTAACCTGACCCTCTTATTCATAAACACATTCCTCAACAGTCTTCTCTCTCTCCAAAAATTAATAAAAAAATGGGCACCTGTCCCACAATAAATATGCCCAATACATAGCTCTCCACTTCACTTGTGTGTCATCTTAACACACTTGATTTGGTCCAGCTGAGTATAAAGCATTATTCCGTTGTCAGCCATCCCTGGTGTGGTGACTCTTCAAATTATGTGTACAATTCTATATATAGGTTGTGAAGAAGTGGATAGCTGTGGTGCACTCCCACCACCATCCTCCAAATTATTGTATTATTTCCCCATGTCCTACTCTCTGCTTCCCCCATTTCACCACTGTTCTATCAACTCCTTTTACACACGCTTAATCCAGTCATAAGATAGAATCACAGACCACATGTGGCCAGAAATGGCCCATCAAAACATTTTCACTTCTTGTCTTCAGCATTTGCATGGCACTTGGCACTACACACCAGTGCTATCTGACAGTGAGTGGCATTTCACGTCCTATGGCAAAAACTGGTGAGTTTTTAGCATCCCCTGCACAACTTCAGTTTGCTTCACACAAATATGCTTATACTTGCTGCACTACAGGAATACAGAGAAAAAAGACACTACTTTCAGACAGTTATTGTTACACTTATTAGGTTGCTGGATGTTTTGAAGGGAGCATTCCTGGAGTTCCTTTGTGGTGTGTTGTGATAATTCACATGTCTATAGACTGATATTTTAGCATAGTGTCTGAAGTTCAATTCCAGACATGTGTGAAACTAGGTAATATCACTAGTCTGCGTGCAAGTGCAAACATCTTTATTTTTCTCATATGGCAACATTCAATGAACCAAACAAGAACATGAAATTAAAATGGAGAATACCAGTTTATGTGAAGCACTAAAGCATTTGTGGTAACAGATTAGTTATAAGGAAAAAACTAAGAGTAACACATTAGAAAGGTGGTCAAAAACATTCCACAAAGAAACTGTTTGTCTCTTTTCCTGTCTCCATCTCTCCCTCTCTCTCTCTCTCTCTCTCTCTCTCTCTGTCTCTTCTACCCTACTGTATCATTACTTTTTACTTTTTGATATTTATTAGGCCTCTGGAAGTAGTGTTCACCTCATGGGATTTTACATTCATGATTACTATTATGAAGCCTAATGCCTACATTATCCATTGATTCCATTTGTTGTCACTGTCCCTTCTATTGTGTGATTTAACTTTGTGCAGTAGGACATCCTATGTGGTGTGTGAGATAATGCTCAGGGCTACAGACTGATTTTTGCATACTGTTCTAATCCAGAAGTAACATAAGTAGAACTGGTTTCTGTTTCCCTCTCCTCTTCTCTTCCTTTATATCCCCTTCTGTTTTACCAATCTGGGTCCTCAGTATTTGAGCAATGCCTGGCACCAAGAAGCAATTCTAACTTACAATAAATGGCAGCTCATGTCTTATGGTGCAAAGTCTGATTCCCTCAGCGTCCATTGCCTAACTGTGTGACTCTGAGCAAGTCACTTAGTCAGACACCGCTCCTGAGCTGAGTTTGAAAAAGGTCTGTGGATATCAGTGTTCTACCCCAGAAAACAAATACAAATAAAATAAAATAAATATGGGAAAATCTTGTTTTTGCCTTTGGCCATATTAGTCTGACACACTTTGTGCTACTTTGCTTAGCTTTGTTCCACTATGTTTAACACTACAATATATCATTATGCATGTGCTAGTATATTGCCATCAGCCTTGCAAATGAGGTTGTCAGGGTACACTTCAGGAAGAGATTGTAACAAAATAAAAATACTGTTAGTGGTTTGTATTATTTCTGTATGTTGTAATTGGATGTTGTACTCACAATATGTGGATTTAACTGTGTTGTTGACTGAACACTTTATTCTGTAAAGTTATGTCTGCACTCCAACACTTACACTTGGAAATGATGACCAGTGGTGTGCAACCTTTTCATACAAACTTCATCAGTGGTTTTCATCAGTACATTGTCATATCTGTGACCTGTCTGTATTTATACTACACATTGTCCAAGCATGAGAGAATACCATTAATAATGACACAACAAATGATTACTGTTTGCAGAAAATGTCGAGATGAAACGTCATGAGTGGTTGGTTGTCAAATCACTGTTTCACAAATGTGATTGCCATCAAAAGACTGTCTTGTAAAACAGGTACATGTCACTCTTACTACTGAAATGTACACGAATGACACCACAGATGAGATATGAGAGCACTATGTAATTACTTCTGCTCAGTAACTTGCTTTGACTCCTGCCAATCAGCACACATCTTTTCACCCAAACCTTTGATGTGCAGTATGAGGTCATCCTTTCATAAGTGCACTCTTTAAGTGTAGAAGATAGTCTTCTCCTGTGATGCATGCGACTAATACAGTGTTCTCTAGACTGTGTAACTAAATAGGTAGGTGGTTGAAATCTAGCAGTGGTAAGCTTGTGTGCATGGCTTTAGTGTCACATAAGTAAGACTTTGACAACAGATGTGCTATGTCCACTTCCAATCAAGAGAAAGGTTAAGCTGGCAGAGGAATTCTCCATCACTTTATCCTACTTTTATCACAAACAGCTTCTCTGCACCACACCGATGTGGTAATATTTTCGTAAGTGCACTCTCTACTATAAAATTCAGTCTTCTTCTGTAGCCCTTGTGGCCAATACTGTGCTCTTTTGATTGTGTAACTAGATACATAGGTGGTTCAAATCCAACAATGCTGAACTTGTTTAGTTTCTTGTCTACTTCCACTCAGGAGAAACATTTAAACTGGAAGAGGACTCACCCATCCTCTTATTCCACTTTTAACACATACACCTTCTCTGCACCACACTGATGAGGTCAAACTTTCAATAGTGATCTCTCTTATTAAGTCAGACTTCTCCTGTGGCACTTTTAGTTAATACTGTGCTCTTTAGGTTGTGCTACTACATAGGTTGGTGGTTCAAATCTAGCAGCGGTAAACTTGTTTCTATGCATGTCTCAAATGCTAGGTTTGCGTAGATTCATGAAAAGAATTACTGCATCCACTCCCACTCAGGAGAAACATTTAAACTGGGAGAGGACTCACTCATCACTTTGTCCCACTTTTAACACAAACATCTTCTCTGCACCCACTGATGAGGCCACACATTCAAAAGTACACTCTCTCAGTGTAGAAGCAAGACTTCTCTTGTGCTCCTTGTGGTCTGTTCTGTATTTTCTAGATTGTGTAAGTACATAGATAGGTAGTTTGGCTACAACATTGCTTAAATAGTATAACAGTGTGTGTTATCATGTGCAATCAGTTCCCTCACACCTGTTATGTGCACTTCCACTTAGGAGACACATTTTCAGTGACAGAGGCCTATGCTGTACATTTATAGCATTCTCAGGCAAAACTCAGTTTGGGAAACACATTGAATGCATAATGATTTCAAAACTGCACTAGTTCACAGCTGTAAACAAATTTATTTTATACCACTGGCTGTTGGTAAGTTACTCTCTAGACTGTGTAACAAGGCTGGTAGGTAGTTTGACTCTAGCACTGATTTACTTCTGAGAAAGTATATTTCTTTCTCATGCTATATAAAAAAGATTCATGGTATATAGAAAAGGCTTCCCATACTCTGGTACAAACTTCCCATTCACATCAAGCAGAGCATTTCACTGGCCATCTTTAAGAGAAATCTTGGCGAGTGGATGGGCAATAGGAAGTTCACCCTGGGGATAACTTCAGTGGCCTTGCCTGACAATGGCACTGGGAACTAACTTTGGGATGCATGATGCCAGAGAAATTTCTCGGGCTATGTTTATATAGGCTCCAGGGCCGTTAGCCTAGTACACACCTATGAACTTATGAACATGTAAGAAGTGTAGCTGTACAGGTTTGTTGGTGTTTTCCAACTCTTTCTTTCCTTCTTAGTAGAACTATCACCCTATTAAACAATGGTGATGTCACACATTCAAATGTACACTGTCGCAGTTATAAAACAGCACCTCATGTTGCACTTGCGATTCAGGCAATATACTCTAGCTTGTGATCTTAGGCAGACAGCTCATATCTAACCTTTTCCTCCTTTGCCTCACTTGTGTTAGTAGGTAACAGTGTTGTCATCCTCCTATCTGATGTGTGCGTGTATTGCTGTGGATTCCTCTTACAGTAACGTCTGTTCATTTTGACAGAGAAATACTTGTTTTAATACTGATGATGCCATTTGATGAACTTTTGCCTTTTCTAATTGTACTAAGCCTTTTCCTCTGGTGTGGTGAAATGAGACAATGTTTGTATGCTGATGCCTTAATAAGTCATGGATTCAAATTCATGATTATCTATACATTGTGCATAACTGGGAGTCTGCTATCATGGTAACAACTGCGTTAAGTATCAGGCATGTATGGGTGTACCTAGCATCATGCAATATTGTATGACAATGAGACATATCGCACTACTGTGCTTACCATATTACAGGCACACATCTGCCTTGCTGCAAAAAGATGATACAATGCCTTCAAATAAAACAAATATCTCATAATTGTAGTACGACTTCTCTCGTGGCAGGTTCATTCATCACAATATCATGTAGCTTATGTGGTCACATACTCTGATGTTCAAAACCCACAATGATTGACTGTAATCATTGTCTGTCAGTATACTGCTACAAATGAATGACATCCACCACGGTTGTAATGTATACAGTTCATAGGTTCATAGGTTAGTATGAGGCTATCGGGCCTAGGGCCTATATAAGCCTAGCCATAACAATTCCCTGGCTATTTCTTCCCACAATATTTACTTCCCTGCACTCCTGTCTAGCAGGGTGACTGACATGATCCCTAGGGTGAATTTCCTATCTCCCATCCAGTCATCAAGGTTCCTTTTGAAGAGGGCCAAACAGGCACTCTGCTTGACATATATGGGCAGTCTATTCCAGAGTCTGGGGAGTCTCTGGGTCAGGAACCTATCCCTCCAACATGTTTAGTTCATTGTGATGACAAGGTTTAGATCCCTAGACCATGTGGCACAGAGGGATTGGGATTTCTTTAAGTGTAGCATGTTCAACAGCTCTGGGTTTGACATGGCCCTGTATGTTAAGCAGAGATCACCACTGAGTAGATGATATGCGACAGAGTATAGCTGAAGTCTTTTTAGACTGTCAGCATAAGGCATCTGCTTTAGGCCTGTGATTCTTTTAGTGAGGTGTTTCTGTGGCCTTTCCAGTTGTTGCAGATGTCTTGAGAGGTACATACCAAATGGGGCATTGTATTCTATAATGGGTCTAATGAGGGATGAGTACAGTGGGACAGTGACCTCCTTTTTTTCTGGATGAAAAGCCCTTAGTGATGAGGTGTGCCACATAGAAGGATTTCCTGACTATTGTGAAGATGTGGTTATCGAAGGTGAGACCACTGTCCACCTGTGTCCCTAAGTCTCTTATATCACACGTTCAGTGTTTAGTATACTGCCACCTATGTGGTAATTCATGGGTAAATGTTTTTTTCCCAAAGGAGATAACTATACATTTCTTGGTATTGAGCTTCAGCCTATGGCTCTGGCACCAAGCATCTGTTTCTGTAAGGCCCTTGTGTAGAATATCCACATAATTTGGGGATTCAATAATGGCTCCCAGTTTGTAGTCATCTGCAAACTTTATTAGCCGGAGTCCTTTAGTGTTGGCCTGTACTTCAGAGAAGTAGATGCCAAACAAGAGAGGTCTCAGGACTGAACCCTGAGGTACTCCACTTGTCACTTGTCTGGAGCTGGATTTGGAGTCGGCTACTTTCACAGTGTGGGTTCTGTCAGTAAGCCAGTTGGAAACCCATTGAGTGATGTAGGGATTAATGCCCAACTTACTAGGTTTATCTATGATTCCAAAGTGGAAAATGGTGTTGAAGGCCTTGGTGAGGTCCAGAAAGACTGTGGGGACTGGCTTACCCTCATCAACAGCTCTGGGGACTGATTCAAAGAAGTCAATCAGGTTCAGGAGACAAGATCGGCCCTTCACGAACCCAAACTGGGTGGGGTCCAGAGTTTGAAGGTTGCCAATGTCTTTGTTTATAAGTTCCATGATAATACATTCCATGGCCTTGCAGATCAGGTTCATCAGACTGATGAGGCAGTAGTTCCCAGGATCCAAGGTGGATCCCCCCTTGTGGAGTGGGATAACTGTAGCTGTGTGCCACTCCGTGGGCATGAAGCCTGATGTGAGGCTATGATTAAACATGACACTTAGGTAAGGTGCCCGTTCATTTTGTAGTTCATGTAGTACACAGCCCGGGATGTCATCTGGTCCCATGGATGCTGTATTCTTAGCTTTGGAGAGTGTGATTTGTACCTATGTGGCTATTATTACTGGAATTTGGCAATCTTTCGGTATTGAGTTGGGCCCTTTAGGAGGTGAGCAGGGGGTGAAGTTGGCACTGAATTGATCTGCCAGGATATTGGCAACATCTTTGGGATCAGTATATTTAATGCCATTCTGTTGTAGCTCAGAGCAGATCTGAGCATTACCATTTAGATTCTTGACATATCTATAGAATGCCTTGTGGTTGTCTTTGGAATCTTTGGCAATTTTATTTTTGTAACTAGCTTTGGAGAATTTTATTAGGGATCTCAGCTTCTTACTGAGGCTGGTAAGAGAGTTTTTTGTATCTTGGGATGTTCTTCTTTTCTGCAACAGTTTCTTCTTTTTGTTGTAAAGTTTGTTTATGGCCAGGGACCATCAGATTGGCTTCCTTTTTTTGGAGGAGAGCATCTTGGTTCTATTTGGAATGGCATGAGTCATGCAAGTGCGGATGTGCTCATACAGTGCCTTGGTGTAGGATTCAGCAGTCGAACTTTCAGTTCCCGTCTGCATGGGTGTCATGAAGTTTGTCACTTCTGACTTGAGTAGCATGAAGTTGGCTTTGGAGAAGTTTTTTTACGGAGGTTTCTTTACTGGGGGGTGGGGGAGAGATGTGGATGTCAAGGGTGATTAGCTTATGGCCAGACCTGACCAACGAGTGGGTGACCATAGGTGTGGAACATCGATATCCCATGTTGGTAATGACCAAGTCTAGGATATTAGAGCCCCTGGTGAGACTATGGATTAGTTGATCCAGGGCATTGGAATTTATGAATTCCAAGAACTGTTGGGCAAAGGTGCTGGTACATGAGTAGTTTTTCCAGTTAATGGCAGGGTAGTTGAAATCACCCAGTATTAGGGTGTTTGGTTGTTTCTTAATATTTTCCAGTATGTTTAGAAAGGTGTAGTGAGAATCTTGGGGCATGGTGAGGGAATCTGTAGCAAGCTACAATTTGGATTGCAGTCTTACCTAGTGTTAGTTGCACCTGGAGAATTTCAGGTGCATTGTGTTGGGCAACTAGCCTGGTGGTGTGAATATCCTTGGTGAATATGGACACTCCTCCACCTTTAGTGTTTCGGTCCTGGTTTGGTGGCTGAAAAGTGTAGTAAGGGTTGTAACCTGGTATTGCAGGGGTGCTATCCGGAGCCTTTAACCAGGTCTCAGTTACTGCACAGATATCAATGTTCTCCATTTTTAGGAGTGACTCAAGAGAGTGCATTTTCAGGTTTAGACTTCTAGCGTTGAGTGGCATTACCGTCAGATTTTGCATGCTTGTACCTGTTACGGTGGTGGTTTTGTCCTTTGAACTTTGCCTAAAAAAAGGCACTATAGGGGTGAGAGAAGCCTGTCCCACCCCTTTTGCCTCACACAACTGACTTGCAACACAATCATAGGATGTAATGATTTCACCTAGGGGGAATCTCACAGCTGTGTTAAGACTTCCACTGTGACATGTGTGATTCATACACATTTACTTAGTCTGTGGACTTACATAAGTGGCTGTTCAGCTCCAGCCAAGGACAGGATTATGTGAGTGTACTAATGTGATATAAACACCACTGTATCAAGCTATTTCTATCCATTTTTATGTTGTCAAACAACTTTAATCGTATATGGGGATTTCATGACAGAGAAACACATGTTCTAGCATTCTTGTGGTGCGAGTGGTCCTGTGGCACATGCAGTGAGTACTGACTTGTATAGCATATCTACACAGACTGAGTGTGGTTTGAATCTGCGACTGTGTGTGCACAAAACAATGTGAACAGAAAAGACTGGCTTGGCCAAGCAATATTGATATTGGACTGTTCACAGTTGTGTGAATATTGACATAATAACCTCCTTTTCATAACTAGCAAATTAATATTGTATACATTAATAACGATGGTCCTTTCTTACTTCACATCTTGATATCTGTTATTTGTGACAAGCTCCTTTACTATCTCCTGTGGCAGATGCAGTCAATGCATAGCTTTGTAGAGTGTGTAGTATTATCAGCAGGGATTTGAATCCAGTAACATCTGTCGGTACTTACGTATTATCGCAACCAGATTTTCGTGGTTGCGAAATTGGCATGCTGGCATGAAAAGAACTCGGGAAACACCATAAGATGTTAGTTTGACATCCTTACTGATTAGAAATCAGTTTGCCTTACTTTCAGGAAGAGTAACAGTTGTGCAAGTCTTCTTCCTATTTGCCATGCAGTACACACGGACACTTCAATTGTCACGGCTGCTGTCATGAGAATGATTCAAACTGTTGACAGGTCTGCTTAGAGACCTACTCATAATCATGTAGATCGCCCTTCTGCATCACAAAAATGTAAACCAGACAAACCTGTGTAATGTTACATTTCTTACATGACAGTATTACTTGCAATTGTTGTTATGGGGATTTGATTTTCATAGTTTGAATCTTTTTCTAACTCCTGCCATACTTCTCCAAGTAACCCACAAAGCACAACCAGTACCGGTCTTCCCCTGGGAAGTCACATTGGTTAACACTGCATGCTTGAGTTAATCAGGAATAGGTATGGGAAGACGGAACTGATTGAAAACAGAGAAGCTGCTCTTCCGTACATCTCCTTTGTTTAATTTTCAGGGAATGATAAGACCGCAATCAATAGGACATTAGCAGCCATTCTTAATCAGGCGTGCATCTGCATAGCAATCCACGCAAGACAGGGAGATGATTTCTTAAATTGTTCCTGTTCCTAACAGTCATGTATAGTTTTTAGCCACTTCTGCGGAATTACAGTAACAGTGGTAAGTGTTTCCTGCACTCGGATATGTGGAGGTATGCGCATTTCGCAACCGTGAAAATCTGGTTACGATCATACATAAGTACCCATCTGTCTGTCTGATAACTGTAGTTTAGGCAAAGAAATTCATTATGACACAGTCAGATGGCCACATTTTTAAGATCTCGCACTCCAAGTTGTGGGATCTATACCCATTACAGTAGGAAAGTTTCTCAAGTTTAACCAGCATTCTAACTGCCTTTTGACTTTAACTTTTCAAACTTCCAGTTTTTCCACCCTTCTTGTCCCTGTAGACTGGTAGGCTGCAATGTAAAAATACACATATTATTTGTCTCAGCTTACACTACCTGGAGAGTGTTTCGTCTCACAGAAACCTTACTTACTAGGAAAAAATAACCCATCATACAGTTATTTCATTATGAAGCTAGGCTTGAAAAAGCAAAACCTAGTCTCCTCTTTTTTCAAATACTTGAACAACTCCCTCTTTTAGCGTATGCTACATAAAGGCTTTCACCCTATGGTTCATTATATACATATGTTCATACTCAATGCAGTATGCAGTATTTGTGAGATGGGATTTTTGCACATTTAAGTAAACATATGTAAATTCAATAAGCCATCCTTAAAGTAACAATAGTTCTAAATACAATATTAAAGAAATGGGGGTCTAAACAGAGGTCTGTTGATGCTTTGTTATAGCTGGAATTAACCTTGCTTGATAATATTGTTAAGGCTGCAAATGTTTTATTGGACACTTCCATTACTCAGTAACTGAGTGCCTTAGCTAAAGAGGTTCTGTTGCATAGCTGATATTATGGCAAATAATAAAAAAGTCATTTTGAGATTAACAAAAAGATTGCACTGTGCAAATTCAGTATCATGGCAGGCAGGGTGTAGAAAAGAAAGTTTAATACTTCAATAATTTTCATTTATGTATGTCAGTCTTGACACTAAATTAAAATAAAAGAAATTGTATAGTACCAGCATTGTTCAGCTGTTTACACACTTACTGACAATGTTATGAAGAACAGAAGCTGGCAGTTTTATAGCCAACAGAACCTCTTAGACTAATGCTTCCTTACTGACTTTGCAGCGTATTACCCAGGTGGGTACCTGACATGCCGACCTTTTGATGAAATGTGTACCTGAATGATCTTGCCAGCCTGTTGTAACTGTAAGTTTATTTATTTATTTTAATGTTATGTATGCACATTTTATTTTTTATGTATTTATTTTATTTTATTTTGTTTTGTTTTGTTGACTAGGTTTTCTTCTGTCTGGGCAGCAAATGAGTCTGGCTCACCATGACTGGAAGAGTGAACAGCCTGCTTAGAGGGTAGGTAGGGGAAGAGCAAAAATTAAAATTTTAGTTTTTGTTTTCAATGTGTACTTCATAGTGGAACTGCTAACTAAAGAAACTGACATTTGATGGAAGGCTAACAAGTGCCACACAGAAGCATTTAGATTATTTTTAATTAATTTCATAGATATTAAATATGTTTAGAAAAGCTTGATGTTCTTCGTCTCCCATTGCTGCAGTCCTTACATATGGGTACTCCGCTGTCCACAATCGGCCCGAATACCAAAGGGCTAGAACCGGCGTCGGTCATCGGCGCCCGATACTGACGTCAGTACGTGTCAGTACAAATGCGCATGACCGACGCCATAACCTCAGTTTTTCTTGCTGCATGGTCCTAAGCAGAAGCAGCATTTGCAAGTGCCGTTCGGCGTTCTGGAATTGTCGGTTTTCGAGTTTCAGACCAGAGACCAAGTTGGGCTAAGTACCCCGTTGGGGACACTTTTGTCTTTTTCTTGCCTCAGTATTGCCGGATGTCAGAAAAAGTTAATAACTGTATTTCTTGTGGGAAACAGATTCCTCATAGGGATTACCATTCACTCTGCATTCCTTGTTTAGGGCCTGAGCACGACGTTGTTGGGTGTCGCTTTTGTGCTACTTTTAACAAGCGTACTATTAAACGTCGGTTGGACTGTGCTAGGCTGGTGTTTGGTAAACGTTGTAATTACAACATGCCGTCGGATTCTCCGACGACTGGTTCTTCTAAGAAACGCAAAGAAAAGTCTTTGCGGTCCAAAATGGATGAGTCGTCCACTCCGGATGCCGGTTCTATAGTACCACTGGCTACTTCAGCGGCTCCTTCTGAAAGTTTACCTGAGTCTCAAGGGGAGCCTTTGTTACTGCAGGAAGTGGCTTCTCCTGTGTTAGGCCAGGCTGAGGGTGCTTCTCTGATGTCAGTGGTTCCCTCCCCTCATAGGGTAGTTCAGCCTCCTCCTTCTCAAAGCAAAGCCCATTCTAAGTCTAAGTCTGCCCCTGCTGGTGCTAGTCCCCAGGGTCCAGCTCCTAGGAAGCACATGTTAAAGATGGCTGAAGATTTGATTACTTTAATTAGGGGTTCTATGCCCCCCCCCCTGTGAAGAGGCCCAGGGTAGAGACAGAGTTGGAGGGTTTGGTTCAGTCTTCCAATGAGTCAGATTCCTCTGTAGAAGAACTTCAGGATTTCCCTCCCTATTCTGATTCGGAGGCTGAGGACACTACTCCCTCTGCGTCCCCTCCAGAAGATTTTTCTTTCTCTGAGACTTTGCATTCCATGAGGGAACATTTCAAATGGGAGGGCCAGGATTATTCTGATTCTCGTAAAGACTAAGAGAATTCTTGTTTTTGCCTCAGCATAGGCCCTTGGCTATTCCCCCTGTACTGGATGTTGTTCAGGATGTATTTTCTGAGGCTGCCCTTAACCCAGATTCTCTGCCTCCTGCCCCGGTTAAACCGGATAGATACTACAGGGTTCCAGAAGCTCACAAGTACTTATATAAGAGTCCTAGGGCTGATCCAGAAACTATTACTCAAGGCCCCAAAGGTGTTAGGGCTTCTTTGGTTAAGAATCCAGTTCCTCTGGACAAGGATGCTAGGGCCCTGGATAGGTGGGGTAAAAAACTGTATACCTCTTCTACTTTGGCTACGAGAGCTTTAAATTGTCAGTTTCATATGCTCCGGTATCAAAATTATTTGCTGGGCCAATTGAAATGTAAAGTTGATGCTTTAGCTGAGGGTATTGACTGTAAGGAGCTTCAGGATTTAGTGCATGCTTCAGACCAGGTTGGTAAGCATTCTTTGCAGTGTGGTTTTGATGCTTTACAGGCTTCTTCCAGGGTGGCTGCTACTAGTTCAGTTGTTCGTAGGCATGCTTGGCTTAAAGATCAGACCTTGTCGGAGCATGTTAAGGCTCGAATTATGGATGCTCCTCTACAATCTGATGTTCTTTTTGGTCCTCCAGTAGAATCAGTTTTGAAAAAAATGGAGGAAAAAGCTAAGTCTATGCAGACAGTTAAGGACTTTTTACAGGTTCAGCCCCCTAAGTTCAGTAGGAATTGGCCTGCTAAGGGATGGTCTTTCCCCTCTTCGGATTATCAATCTAGGGGCAGGTCGAGGCGAGGTAGAGGTAGGGCTTCCTCTCAGGGCCCTGTTACTTCTAGGTCTTTGAGTTCTTCTACCCCTTCTGCCGGGGAGGGCAGGGGTCACTCCTTTCGGAAACAGACCCGATGACCCGTGTCTTCAGCTGCCGGACTCTGCCTTGCTGGCAGCCCCTCTAGGAGGAAAGCTGGGACTTTTCAAAAGGAATTGGCATTTGGTTACCCAAGACAAATGGGTATTGGACATAATAAATCGATGCTACAAATTTTATTTTCACACATTCCCTCCTTTCAGAGGTATGCCGGATGTGCCTCATCAGCAAAGACTGGAAGCACAGATGCAAATTTCTTCTCTGCTTCAGTTGGGAGCAATACAGGAAGTACCTTCTGCAGAAAGAGGCACAGGGTTTTATTCCCGTCTTTTCTTAGTGCCAAAGAAAGGAAATACTTGGAGGCCAATTCTGGACTTGTCCATTCTAAATACCTTTCTGGAAATTCCAAAATTCAAGATGTTGACACTGCAACAGCTGTTACCTATGCTGGGCAAAGATCACTGGATGGTGACTCTGGATCTCAAAGAGGCCTATCTTCACATTCCTATCAGGCCCAGTTGCAGGAAATTCCTGAGATTTCAGAATGGGAATTTGCATTATCAGTTCTCTGCATTGCCCTTTGTCTTGTCTACTGCGCCCAGGGTATTCACAAAAGTCCTGGCTCCAGTAATAGCTTTTCTCTGACTAACAGGGATTCAAATTTATCCTTTTCTAGACTACTGTTTGATTCTGGCTCAAGGCAAGCACGAACTTCTTCAACATCTGCAGTATGTAATGACAGTTTTGAGATGCCTAGGGTATTCTGTGAACGAAATAAAGTCCAGTCTAGTACCCTCTCAAGAGATGTGTTTTCTGGGTGTGAAACTGAATACAGCTACTCAGATGGCATTTCTTACCCTGGACAAACAAAGAAATCTTCATCTATACTTCCAACAGCTATCAGTAATGTCCAGGCTGATTGCAAGGACAGTCCTTCAAGCCTTGGGGTTCATAGCATCTTGCATTCTAGTACTTCCCAATGCCAAACTGCATATGAGGAAGCTACAATGGTATCTCAAAAGCATTTGGACTCAACACTGCCATGATTTGGACACTGTCATTCGGATTCTACCTTGCATTCAGAAAGAATTTCTGTGGTGGGCTCAGGAATGTCACCTAAACAAGGGGCTCTCTGTGACCCAACCAGAGGCAAGTCAGATATTAACGACAGACGCCTCGGAGTCAGCCTGGGGAGCTCATTTCAGAGGAAAATGGATTCAAGACCTTTGGCCCCCAGAGCTACTTCACTTGCATATCAACATGAAAGAGATGCTGGCAGTTCAATTTGCTTTGGAAGGATTCAAGAGCCTACTTCACCCAGGACTGGTGTTGATTCGAACAGACAACACGACTGTCATGTGGTACATCAAGCAAGGGGGAACTCATTCTTACCCTCTTTGCAGACAAGCAATGCTGTTATGGGAAACTGCTTTGAATTTGCACATCACTCTTCGAGCACAGTTTCTGCCAGGAGCACAAAATTCTTTAGCAGATGTTCTGAGCAGACAGATTGTGGATCCTCACGAATGGAAATTGGACACTGAGGCATTTCTTCAGTTGACAATGGCTTGGGGAACTCTGGACATAGATCTGTTCGCTTCTCCTCTGAATTTCCAACTGCCACTGTTTTGCACAAGGCTATTTCATCCAAAAGCCTGGAAAATAGATGCACTATCCTTCAGTTGGAGCAACCTTCACGTGTATGCTTTTCCTCCTTTGCCTCTTCTTCCAAAGGTGCTGTTGAAAGTCAGGAGGGACAAACCTTGCATGATCCTTATAGCACCGGATTGGCCTCGTCAGCATTGGTACCCTCTGTTGAGGAGCTTGATTCATGTACCACCTTGGCCATTACCACAGATTCCTCATTTATTGTCTCAGGAAAACAATCATTTTCTCAATGTCAGGGTGCAATCCCTACACCTGACAGCCTGGCGCATTCTGTTTTAGAGAAGGAGGACCTTCGGCTCCCTCAACAAGTTCTGGATGTTATTTTGGAAGCCAGGCGTCCTAGTACTCGAAAAGTTTATGCTGGTAAATGGAAGAGATTTTTTTCTTTGGAGTTCAGCTAAAGGCTTTGATGTCGAATTGCCTAATTTGAGTTGTACATTGCAATATTTGACTGTTTTATTGGACAAGGGTTTGTCCTTCTCTTCTGTAAAAGTGCATGCTGCAGCTATTTCTGCTCACTATGATTGTGACCCTCCTTTATTTTCACATCCATTGGTTAAACAGTTTCTTAGAGGGGCAAAGAATATAAGACCCCCACGGAGGGCTCCTACTCCTACCTGGGATCTTAATTTTGTTTTGGAAAAGCTGACTCTGCCTCCTTTTGAATCTGCAGCTACAGCTGAATTGCAGTTGTTGTCTTGGAAGACTGCTTTTTTATTGGCTGTTACTTCTGCTAGAAGGGTATCTGAATTACAGGCCCTCATGGCAGTGGAACCTTTTCTGATTTTTCACAATGACAGAGTTTCCTTACGTACTAATCCTACTTTTCTGCCTAAAGTGATTTCTAATGTGGCGTTGAACCAATCTATACATTTGCCTACTTTTTATGCTAACCCCAAAATGAAGGGGAAAAAGTTTTGCATGCTTTGGATGTACATAGGCAGTTAAGGTATTATTTGAGCAGAACCAAAGAGTTCAGAAGATCTCAACAATTATTTGTTTCTTTTGCTTTGACTTCACGAGGGAAAGCTGTCTCGAAACAAACTATTTCCAAGTGGATTGGCCATTGTATTGCATTTTGTTACTCTCATCATGGAAAGGATGTTCCAGTTGGGATCAAGCCTCATTCTACTAGGGCTACGGCCACTTCTACTGCTTTTTTGAGAGGGGTAGCTACTAAAGACATTTTAGAAGCAGCTACTTGGAGTTCTGTACATACCTTTACAAAGCATTATCATTTACCTCTTTATTCTAGGTCTAGGGCTGGGTTTGCCACTGCAATCTTACAGGGCATGTCAGCAGCTCCTGATGCTATTTAGTTGCCAGCCTCCCTTTTTTCCATTGCTCTGGGATTCTACCCATATGTAAGGACTGCAGCAATGGGAGACGAAGAACATAGTACAGTTTTGTACCTACCATAAATGTAGATGTTCGAGGATCTCCATTGCTGCAGTCCAATTTTCCCTCCCTCCTTCCCCCCTTTTCTTTTTAGGTTGGGTTTGGGTGGTGTTTTTTGTATTCTGACATCTGGGGCAAGAAAGACTGAGGTTATGGCGTCGGTCATGCGCATTTGTACTGACACGTACTGACGTCAGTATCGGGCGCCGATGACCGACGCCGGTTCTAGCCCTTTGGTATTCGGGCCGATTGTGGACAGCGGAGTACCCATATGTAAGGACTGCAGCAATGGAGATCCTCGAACATCTACATTTATGGTAGGTACAAAACTGTACTTTTTCCTGCTTTATTTATTAGCTGTGTTATAATAGCTCAGATAGTGGTGAGAGTGCTGTTACAACTGTATATATTTTCTAGATTACTTTATAGCAACTCTCAAAAGAGCAAATGAGAAAAGACTGTTATTTTGAGAGTGAGTCAAAAAAAAAATAACAAAAAAGACACTTCTGTGGACTCATTAACATGTACACTTTGTGCTAAGCCTGCATGAGTATGTACCATGTTAATGCAATTAGCAGCATTGCTCACTGAATATGCAAATAAGCCTACATATTTATGATTAGCTTTTCGCGGCCATCACAAGTATTAGTGACCAAGAAAAGGTGCATGGTGGTCATGCACATAATATGAAGATGTTGCCTGTAAGCAAACCTAGTGAGGACCACATGTGGACAGCGTGAAAGACAAGGGCATGTTTAATGAAAGAATTAAGATGCAGGTGAAGCAAACAGGGAAGCTGTACACAGATATATGTGATCAGTTCACAAGCAATAAGCAGAGAAGGCTAAATAGGGGAAATGTGCTTAGATATGTGGTAGGATTAGTGCACAGATAAGAAGCATAGAAAGCTAAATGTGTAAAATGTAGTCAGATGATTAAAATGTGATTAGTTCACAAAGAGCATTTCCCATAAATAATTTGATTTTGATAACTGATTTATTAAAAAGCAATCCTATTCACTTTATTGACCTATGCACATAATTAAAATGGACATGCTAACAAAGGATGTGAGAGAGACACAAATCAACAGTGTAACAAAGGGAAGTAAATGTGATAAATGTTAATAAAATGCTGAGGTGTGATAACCGTTAGCAAGGACAGTAGATATACTGGGGATATTTGCATATACTGCAGTTATTACATGTCAGATGTGTATACAGAATGTTATCTGAGGAAAATGACAGTACTGCTATATTCTCCACTTTGTTATACATAAACAGGAGAAAATGACCCCTACAGCTGTTGTCTCATGCACATCAGAAAAGGACATGTTTTTGCCATGTGTTGTAATTTGTAGCCATGGGAAAAGGGTATTGTACCTTTAAACATTATTTTAGCCGAGCACGTGTTGTACATTAATGTAAATGCTAAACAGTAGTATATATACAATCAATAAATCTAAATGTGGGGTTGTAACTATACATGCTCAGTTATATTTCTGTCACTCACATGATTCTATTGAGGATAGCTAACTATGCATGTGTGACAGGTGTATTGAATTACTCTGCAAATGGAATGTATACTGAGGGATTGAATATTCCCATGATTGACATTAGAACTCACATACAGGTTAAAGAACTGTAAGTCATTTATTGCCACATGTGTATGAATGAAACAATAAGGATCAAATGGTGGAAATTGAAAAAGGGTAATTGTGAGATGGAGTTCAGGGATGAGTTAAGACAGGCACTGGGTGGCAGTGAAGAGTTACTAAATAGCTGGGTAACTACAGCAGAGCTAATAAGGGAGATGGCTAGAAAGGTGCTTGGTATCACATTGGGACAGAGGAAGGACGACAAGGAGACATGGTGGTGGAATGAGGAAGTACAGGAGAGTATACAGAGAAAGAGCTTGACAAAGTTGAAGTGGGATTGTCATAAAGATGAAGAAAGTAGACAGGAGTATAAGCAGATGAGGTGCATGGCAAAGAGAGAGAGCAGGCGAAGGCTAAGGATAAGGCATATGAAGAGTTGTATGAAAGGTTGGACACTAAGGAGGGAGAAAAGGACCTGTACCGGTTGGCTAGACAGAGAGACCGAGCTAGGAAAGATGTGCAGCAGGTAAAGGTGATAAAGGATAATGAGGGAAACATACTCACAAGTGAGGAGAGTGTGTTGAGCAGATGGAAAGAGTACTTTGAGGGGTTGATGAATGAAGAGAATGAGAGGGAAAGAAGGTTGGATGATGTGGGGATAGTGAATCATGAAGTGCAATGGATTACCAAGGAGGAAGTAAGGATAGCTATGAAGAGGATGAAGAATGGAAAGGCTGTTGGTCCAGATGACATACCTGTTGAAGCATGGAGGTGTTTAGGTGAAATGGCAGTGGAGTTTTTAACCAGATTGTTTAATGAAATTTTGGAAAGTGAGAGGATGCCTGAGGAATGGAAAAAAAGTGTTTTGGTACCGATTTTTTAAGAATAAGGGTGATGTGCAGAGCTGTAGTAACTGCAGAGGGATTAAATTGATCAGTCACAGCATGAAGTTATGGGAAAGAGTAGTGGAAGCTAGGTTAAGAAGGGATGTGATGATTAGTGATCAGCAGTATGGTTTCATGCCGGGAAAGAGCACTACAGATGCGATGTTTGCTCTGAAATTGTTGATGGAGAAGTGCAGAGAAGGTCAGAATGAGTTGCATTGTGTTTTTGTAGACTTAGAGAAAGCATATGACAGGGTGTCTAGAGAGGAGTTGTGATTGGCTGTGAATGGTTTTAAATGATTTCCTATATCTGTAATGTATTGTCTGAAGAAGGGTAATAACCCGAAAGCACTTACTGTTCTTGGATTTTATTTACTGCTTTTATTTCTGTACTTGCTGCCTTGTACCAGTGATGAATAAATACTTCTTCATACTGGTGGTGACTGCTTTTAATGGACTTGTGTTGCTGTTTGCTGTGAGCGGTTGCCTTTGGTGAGGTATTCCTGTTTGGACTTTATATAATTATTATTTACAATGGTGATGGACAGGTTGACAGATGAGATCAGACAGGAGTCCCCGTGGACTATGATGCTTGCAGATGACATTGTGATCTGTAGTGAGAATAGGGAACAGGTGGAAGAGACCCTGGGGAGGTGGAGATATGCTTTAAAGAGGAGAAGAATGAAGATCAACAGGGCTAAAACAGAATATATGTGTGTAAATGAGAAGGAGGGTAGAGGAATAGTGAGGATGCAAGGAGTAGAGTTGGTAAAGGCGGATGAGTTTAAGTATTTGGGATCAACAGTTCAGAGTAATGGTGAGTGTGGAAGAGAGGTGAAGAAGAGAGTACAGGCAGGGTGGTGGAGAAGAGCGTCAGGAGTGATTTGTGACAGACGGGTACCAGTAAGAGTGAAAGGGAAGGTCTATAAGAGGGTAGTGAGATCAGCTATGTTATACGAATTGGAGACGGTGGCACTGACAAAAAGGCAGGAGTCAGAGCTGGATGTGGCAGAGTTAAAGATGCTAAGATTTGCACTGGGTGTGACTAGGATGGACAGGATTAGTATCAGTATATTAGAGGGTCAGCTCAAGTTGGACACTTTGGAGACAAAACAAGAGAGGTGAGATTGCATTGGTTTGGACATGTGCTGAGGAGGCATGCTGGGTATATTGGGAAAAGGATGCTAAGGATGGAGCTGCCAGGTAAGAGGAAAAGAGGAAGGCCTAAGATAAGGTTTATGGATGTGGTGAGAGAGGACATGCAGGCGGTTAGTGTGAAATAGCAAGATCCAGAGGACAGGAAGAAATGGAAACAGATGATCTGCTGTGGCGACCCCTAACGGGAACAGCTGAAAGAAGAAGAAGAAGATTGGCGAGACACATTTTATTTAGATAAAAATCTTAATTATAATTAAAATGACATCAAATCATTCTAAGCATGAATTATTGTCTTCTGTGGACTATTCTTGCAATGGCAAGAACTACTAATACCAAAAGATGGAAAGAATAAAAATACTCCACAGTTTCAAGATTAGTTTTTCTGGGTTTAAAAGAGTCTATACAACCAAGAAACAAATAGTTTCTCCAAAAATAGATATGTGGTATAGAGTTCTCTCATTAATTGACTTTTACCAAGGAGGCAATACATCTCCTAACTGCAATGACTAAATATCCTCATTCATAAAAGTAGAAAATCTTATATATTAAAGCTGACAGTTTTACCAGAATAAAAGTTATTGTATCAAAATACAGGAACTATATATTAAACATTTAATTTTTATTTTTTTCAGTCATGCCTTGTAAATATTGTAAACAGTTTTATCTTGCAATTATCCCCTTACCAAGCCTTTGAACTCTCTTCTACTAGCTCATCTTAATATACGTAGTATCAACAAAAAAGTGACTGAACTCCATGCTCTCCTAGAAGTATATTCCTTTGATATTATATGCCTAACAGAAACATGACTAAAACCTATCATTAAAGATAATGAAATTATCCCACCTGGATATAATATCCTAAGAGTTGACAGAGTAGCTAAGAAAGGTGGTGGGGTTGCTATTCTATTTAAATCTGGCTTGCAATTAACAACTTACAACTGCAATATACCCCAAACCCCTGTTAGCTATGGATTGAACTCACAATATTGTATATCGGTATCTTAGAAAACAGTTCTGTGATTGTTGATAATATACTATGTGTAGTATTATTATAGGCTATAAGTTGTCATATGATGGAATTTTTACATTTTCATCGGTAACACTAGGTTAGTTGTACACATTGGAAATGGTATAAAACCATTATATTACGTTTGTCTGATAGACTTTTTAGGATTGTTTATATATGTAAAGGATATTATAGGACAGTATGAGCAGTAGATGTTAGAATTGTGTAGTGATTATTTATAAATTATCTACACATTACATGTTTATTTTATTTGTACAATTTTTATATTTTCAAGATTTTAATGTGCATTTTTATATAGTTGTTTCATGTGTATATATTATGGCTATTATGAGGTCATGGAGATTTGAATGTTATGTTATTTGTCTTTGTACAATGGTACTTATTTGTTGGTGTTATATGCCTTTAAAGAAAAAACGTTATCAGTATGTTGGCGCCAAAAAGTTTATTTAAATGTTAGGAGGTCCATTGTTTATTGTTCTGATGAAGCTTGCTGTCTTGCAAGTGAAAGCGCTTAACTTTTGGATATATAACGTACTTGTTCAATAAAATTTTAGCGTGTTTTGTGGACCTCATTGAGTACTTGCCAAACGTCTTTCCGACTGGCTTTGTGTTGGCAGAACTGCTGTTTTACAGAAAGGTTCTCGTCTCAAAACATTGAGGACTCTAACGTTCTGTTTTAGTTTTTGGTTCAGTTATACAAATTAGAGAACACAGTTTTAGCTGCAAGCATCTCAGGAGAATTTGGATTTTTGTGGGAACAGAGTACACTTTTAACAGGATTACTTCCCACTACGGTTCAGATGATTGTGATAAAACTGGCTAAAGGGATGGTGGAATAATCATCTAGTTAATTTATTTTCCCTGATTGAAAGAATATTCAGCATGTTTGTTTTTAAATATATATGTAGCTCACATTACAGCTACCCACAGAATGTCCCCACTGTGAAAACTGAACCTCCTCCCTCTCTATTTACACAGTCTAGAAAAGACAGTATTAGTTGCAAATTCCACACGAGAAGTCTGATTTTTTTAAGGGAAAAGAGTGTACTTTTGATAGGATGACCTCATTAGTTTGTTTCAGAGAGAATGGTTGCATTAAACATGGGATAAAGTACAAAGAGAGCTGTCTGCAAAGTCAAATGTATTTTCTTTAGTGACAGTGGATGCAGCAAATTTGACTTTAAAGCATTAGTAACCTGTCACAACAGTCTTCAGACAGATACACACACACACACACACACACACACACACACACACACACACACACACACACACACACACACTTACACACATTATTTTTATGGGGAGAATTGAACCGCCTCCCTATGTAATTATACAATCTAAAATATTAGGTTACAATTGTCACAGGAAAAGTCGGAATTTAATGATGTGAAAAAAACTCAGTTGTAATTGGTAAAAATTCACTGTTTAGTACAACTGGTACTGTGCATCACATGTTTTAGGACAAATGCATATGTGTGGACAGGCCAGCCTAACAGCACTGTTATTGCCCCATGGATTGACATTCTTCTCTGCTAGGATATGTGCACTGTCCTTCATGTGCACTGCGTTACTGTGAAGGACATGTACCTGTTTCACATTATGTAATGCAAATGGCAATCACAGCTGTAAACTAGTAAATTATCAATCAACCATTCCTTCCAGTTCATTCTAGGATGATTGCACACTTATTTTGCCTCATGATTGCACAATGTGCATTGGCATTACAAACAGACACTTCCTAAGTAGGACAGTGCACTGCAGCATAACTGTGATGTATTATGTGTGAATTGGTCACCCATCTTTGTAACACAGTTGTAAATGTTGCCATTGGAGTGCAGATATACAGTAACAAACTAAATTAATGGAGTCAACATAACTTTGAAATCCAGATAACTTGTTGTCAAAATGCAATACATACACACAGATGTTGTACAACCTAAACACATACTTATCGCAAATGTTTTTTTTTTAATCTCTGCCTGAAGCAAAGTGCTGCTAAGCTCAAATGCACTGCTGATGGCAAAGTATCTGAGCATGTGTAATCATACCTTAAGGTGTTGAATGTAGAATGGGAATTAGTAGTATTATGTGATGCTCTGTGCTGACTTTGTGCAAAGAAGCAGTATTAACATACAGCCATGTGTGACTCTGATGGAATACTAAATAGATATATGTTATGGTCATGTTTCAGGTGTCATGATTTACACACTGGTCATGTCAGTGGCAGTCAGTCAATCCTTATATGTATGGTAGAAATATATTATGAACACATGAGTGACCAAGCATGTTATTGATGGAAGCATGGTTTATGAAAATAGCTGTGAATAAAAGAGATTTGTTGGATGAAACAGCAGTGGTGGGAACAGATGGACAGTTGGTGACAGGACTACACAATACAGACATACTAATACATTAGTTTGTGTTTCTTATCTGCACATATTTGTGTTATGATTTTGTTTGCTGTATCAACATAATTAGTCATGCAAGATATCTATCTACAAGAGAGGCTTTACAATAGGGAGAAAACATATTAGTATAACAGTAGGATAATAGTGTGCTAGAAAAGGTGCAGCCAACATTTACAACCACAGGAGTCATGCAAGACATTTAAAACCAGATTGGCATACATCTGGATTTGAACCCTGAGAGTATTGCAAGAATAATCTACAAACTTCAGCATTACCTAAACACGCCACATAGAAACTCTTACATCACAAAGTTCCCATGTGACAACAGATTGCAGAAAAGGAAAATGCATACTCTTCGTTACCTTCATCACAGCTGTAAGCTGTACATCCAACTCTTCAGCTTGTTCAAAGGAACTAGACTAAGCATATCTAAGCACAGCAGTTCAAAGGGCACCACAGTAATGCAAATTAAGGCAAATGCTCACAAGGTTTTGCCATAAGCTGTGCACTTTCATTTAGCCTCAGTTAACTTGCAGGTGATATTCAGTGCCAGACATTGTGTAATGCAGAGGAGGAAGACTAATGTCACAGAAAGGTGACGATACATAGACAAGGTTAGAGGGAGGCAGGGGCCAAGTAGCTTATGACAGAAGCATGATGATGATGGTTCATACTAATATGTACACAACAGCTACACATAAAATAATGTACTAAAAACATCCAGTAAGACTTAGCTAGTGCCTGAATTATAGCCTTTGAAAGTATGAAACAATCTATCTGTAGAACTGAGCTTTATCTCATCACACCACAAAGGAACCCTTACTTCCCACATGTTAAATAACACAACTGAAGGACAGTGACAACTTACTGAAGCAGATGGGGAGACCTTAGAATGACAGAGACAGATGGAGAGAGGAATAGCAACAGTAATTTCTGTGGGACATGTAGGTCCATCTGTACAGTGTGATTCTCTTATTTTTTCCTCATTATTAAGCTGTGATGTTCTGTAAAATAAAGTGCTAGCTACAAGGAGCAAGAAATGTTTACCTTTGCTTGTCAGCTCTACACTAATTGTTGAGCTATTTAATGAATACCATACAGAGCTCTACACCGCATACACATTTGCTGCATTTAGTGTAGCTGTTAATGAATCCAGCCCAACATGGGACAATACAATTAATCATATCAACAGAGTAAATTTAACAATTAAGTACCTTATCTAAGGGATGTAGAACAAGGATGGATATTAATTCTCCTTTATTAAAGGCATAAAATAGTAGGATAGCTGACCCAAAAAAATTCTTGGCCAAGATCAGATAATGGAAGCAGTCATAAACAGAAGAACAAGACCTATATTTTTCTACTTATGTCCAAAAATGGCATGATGGTATGAAGAAAAATATGTGATGAGTGGTGTAGAAATGAAATGGAATGAATGGATTCAGTTTTCAAACATATGAGTGTGAAAGATAAGAGAAATGATAAGGTGGTTGTTGCGAGGAATGTGGAGATGAAAAGAAGACAGGAGCTCTATAAAGGGATGTGATAAAAACAGTAGGTTATTCCTGTGAATGAATGGTTACAATGGTAAATGAATGAATACAAGATAAAGATGTACATATAATTTGTTTATGCTGTTAATATTCTTTTGACTATCTCTGTACAAGATGCTATCACAATTTTCTTGAACGCTTTAAAAAGGAAGCCAGGATCACTTATGCTACTATTAATCTACTTAAAAATAAGTTATCTATATTACATTTAGATTTGTAAAATTATTAAAATATAACTAGTTAAAGATCTCTCAAGTTTTTGTTTTAGACATATTTTAGGGATATTTTTAATAGTACTGAGAATCAAGAAGTGTAGACTTTGCTTATATGGCTGAGACTGAAATTGGTCCAATGGGATCAGTCTGTACACCGGTAAACAAATAGTATATATATATATATATATATATATATATATATATATATATATATATATATATATATATATATGAAATTTATTCAAGTCAGGTCACATAGTCTAGGATGCAGAAAGATTTTCTCCCGCATGATAATTTGCCAGTGTAGGTTGGTAAATTAGCAGAATAAACAGACTCTCCGATTCATGCACACCTCATCTGTGGTTCATTTTCATGTCACTGAAATGAACGCACTGATATCAGACCTTATAATTTCAATGTTCTCACTAGCAGTCCATGCATTTTGGTAGCATAGGCACCCCCCCCCCAACACACATACACATGCACTCACTAACTTCCATGTGCACACAGACACATATAGACACATACACATCTGCAAGTACATGCATACATTCAGTTGCTTTCATGCCCATACAAACATGCACCTATATGTCTGCAGTGATGCAGACAAACATACACATACAGTAATTTTGCTCCCACATCTACACACACACACACATGTACAAACACACATACACACACACACACACACACACACACACACACACACACACACACACACACACACACACACACACACACACACACACACACACACACACACACACACACGCACACACAGCACTTTTGTGTTTATCTGTAACAGAATTGCTCAAAAAAGTGCACATTATTTTTTTCTCCTAGAGACAAAGTTAAGTCAGTGAGTTGATTGAGAGCCATTGCCATTTCTGAGGAAGAACACATCACTAATTATCATCAACCATTCCTCTAGGCTGTCAGGAAATTTTAGGAAAATTTGTGAAAAGCAGAGGGATTTGGAAATCAAGAAAAAGCACAAATTGACATATTTATGGCAGACTTCACTATGCCAAGGTTAGAGGTAAATGAGAAATGTCTGGAAGGTGTTGTTTAACAGTATTTTAAAAAGAGGGGAGCACCAGCATCCTGGAAGAAAGCTGGGGTGGCAGTACAACCTAAAGACAGTAAAGACCTATTAGACCCCACTTCATATAGACTCATTTTAATTTTAAATCATTATTATAAAGTGTTTATGTCTAGAATAGTTAAAAGAATGCCAAAGATGTTGCCATAATTGATAGATATGGGTCAGTGTGGCTTTGTGAAGGAGAGCAAACATTTGACAGCATTAATAGAACAATGATGATCTAGAGGGAAGCAGAAAGTAAAAAAGTATTGCTGTTGTTGTTGGGTCTTGATGCAGAGAAACCATTCAACAAAGTTAGCAGGGATTTCATGAGTAGGGCAATGGGTATATTTGCATTCTCTGATGCAATAATAAGTTTAATTAGGAGGATATCTGAGGGATCTGAAGCAAAAAGTAAAGTGGAAGGGTTCCTCTCTGATAAACTGTGTCTGAACAAAGAAACCAGGCAGGGGTGTCCCTTTCCTCTTTGTTATTTGCATTATATTTAGAGCTATTGGAAAAGAAAATAAGGGATATAATTTGCATGGTAATCAAGAAAAGTCAGCTTTATTTGCAGACAATATTATTTTGTACCTGATAAAACCAAAAAAGGACACTTTAGTGTTGTGAAACGTTCTGAAACAGTTGCAAGTCTTTTTAGGATATAAAATTAACAACAACATGAAGGCTATAGCTGTAAACTATGTACCCACACAGGAATTGGTTCAACAATACCTATATTTATGGGGCCATGATAAAATGAAGAATTTAGGAGGATGTATTAAAAAGGATTCTGTTATGGCAGTTAAAGATATGTTGGATGAGACTTAAAAGAAATACAAAAACTGAGGAACTGGAAGTTCTTTTTTATGGATATAGATAGCAAGATGCAAGCACTGAAGATGTTTTTAGTCCCTTTAGTTTTATATAGACATCAGGCACATTTTTATTAGAGGGAAAATTGGAGAAAGTAATTAATAAAGAGTTGAAGAATTTTGTCTGGGAGGGGAAGAGGGCAAGGGTCAAGTGGGATAAGCTGATCCTTCTTAAAGAACCAGGAGGTAAAGGAAAACCTGATTTGAAGGGATATTTTAGTGTTGCACAGTTAAGGCTCATATACATACCAGAAGCAGAAAGCTATAATTCAAAGTGTAAAGGGATGGTGATGATGATGATGATGAAGACAGAGGGGGAAATTCAAGAAATAAGGAGAGAGTGGGACTTTTTAATGCAGATCCTCAAGGAGAATAACAATAGCCATACAGAATATTATATTTATAAAGAAACAGAAAGTATTCTAAACCAACACAAGAATGGAGAAAGGAGATTCTGCTGACAGGGATGGCTGCAATAAGTAACACAGAGAGTTGGCATGGAGGAGGGGGCTGGAATTTACTGGAGGAAGCTATCAAAGGAATCAATATACTGTCAGCAAATAACTACAGAAAGAAAAGTAATGAAGTGGGAATTGGCCAAGGAGACATTTGGACTGCAGGGTAGAGATGGCCATCCCTTTCAGAGACTGATATCAGAGTACAGGCAAAGAGAAAGGGTTAGGGGACTCATAAGTAAAAACCCTGCTCTGATACAGTTTTTATTTGATTTTAGAGCAGAAACTGCTTTTAAAAAATTGATAATTAGTAGGACATATAAAATGTTGCATGATAGCTATAGGGATCAATCATAAGAGGTTAGAAATGATTGGGAAGGGAGACTGGATAAGCATGTCACAAGGAAACAATAGCGGGACATATTTATGGGCTCTCAAATATGCAACAAAATCTGGAAGATTCAGAATTTTTGTTTGGAAGTGCTTGCATAGGTATTTTTATACCACAAGCAGACTCCAAAGACTTTTTCCTCAGGTAGATAAATGCTGGAGGTGTGGTGGGGAAGAAAGAGATAATTGGGAAGATATGTTTTGGGAGTAATGAGTTGGCAGACTTTAAAATAATTCCTTACAGAGTACCCTCTCAGAAATATTGGGAGAGTTAATGGATGTAACTAAAGAAATATTTTTTTGAGCTGGGAAGCAGGATCTGAATTGCCTAGACATAATAAAGCCTTATAGTTTTAATTCTCGTGACTGCTAAAAAATTAATTGCTAGAAAATGGAAGTCTATACCAACTGTATCTGAAGTAGTGAATATTGTAACACAGGTAAAAAAACAATGTTAGATCTTTAAAAATGGTAGGATCAAATTACATTGAAAAAAATGGAAATTGTGGAAACAATATATGCAGATTAATGTTATGGAGGAAGAGTGAGGTTTAAGGGAAGGCAGGAATTGATTGATTTATGTAATGGTGAATTGATGATAATTGTATAAGTGTGAACATGTTAACATGATTTGTTTTCTTTTAGATACATGCATGTTTGCCCACGTCTTAAGTGATAATTTAATAAAGGTGTTAACAATGTTTATTTGTTTTAAAGTAGCTTGTTATTGTTCTGTAATGACTGCTTTATTCTTTATAACCCTGATGCTAGGTCTTTCTTCAGACCTTCTCCTATTGATTTTAATGTACTAGACATGTGAAATGAGAGTTGTTCATCAATCCTTTTGATTCAATGTCCTGTAATAACTGGTCTGAATATCTTTATCTTTTAATTACCCAAAGTTGTGCCAAAAAGTGTCAAATATCTCAGTTTCTTCTTTATGCACCAAATCTGTTAGTACCGTTCAGAATAAAAGCATGTTCACATTGTAAATCTGATAAAGGCTGTTTATTATATAGTAACAGCATACACTGAAAGTAGATGAAGTAATTCAACAAGAGCTGAACAAGTCCAACTGTCTCAAGTAACACTGAAAGAGAATGAATTATACTGTCCATAGTAACTGAATTCAGAATGGTTCCTTTTCCCTGCAATGGCAAAAATTAAGACAAACTGCCCTGTTTTCTATAGTTAATGAACTTTTGGACATTTGACCTCACTTCAGTACTCAGTCTCTTGAGCATATTCACTGAACTTCTGTGCTTAATCTCCTGAGTATCTCACTGAACTTCTGTACTCATTTTCCTGAGTATCAGTACTAAAATGAACTGAACCAAACTGACTGATTTAATCTTTTCCAAATTGACTGACTTCTAAATAGAAAGTCTCTCATAATGCTAAAACCCTGTAAATTTCTTAGAGGTTCTACATGCCTCTTCAAGCTTGGTTCCCAAGCCTTGTACCATCTAAACAAGATCTGTTCAAAATGTTCTGCACTTTCTGTAAACACATTTCATCTTTATCAGTATTTTGGCTTGAAGGTTATTTCTCTGAGTTCATTTGTATCCTTTACTCTGAAACATTCTTTTCTATTGAAAACCGCACTTATTGAAACTGTATGTAAAATGAAAACATAGTTCTGCTTTAATATGGCTGCATTTCTAGGCCTATGCAAAGAGAATACTTTATTTATGTATAACCCAAATTAGTTTTGTCCCAGAGTTCCTTGGACTCCTGTATGGTGGGATATGTTAGTAAAGACATACCTAAGGGTTATGTGGGAGGGGTATGTTAGTTGGGGATTAATTTACATACTGTCGACCTCTGTCCTTTAGAGACTTGGGAGCCAGACCAGGGATTAATTTGTTATTTCCCATCCAATGGTCCAGGTTTCTTTTGAATAGTGTCAGGCATGAACTCTGTTTCATGTAGATGGGAAGCTTATTTCATAGCACAAGATCCTTTGAGACACATATTGGTACCTTCAGCAGGTTCTACTTATGTTGCAGTCAATATTCAGGTCCTTGGATCTATCTTGTGTTTCTCATGTTGTTTGTCTTGTGGATGTGCAACACATCCATCACAGATGGATCTGTAGATGCCTTAAATGCTAGATATAGACCACATCTCAGTATCCTGTAGGAGACTGAGTACAGAGATAGGACCATAGGATGACCTGTGTTTGACAGCTTATTTATATTCTGGATTCTCCTGGTGAGGAAGCTTTGAGGGTATTCCAACTATTGCAAGATGCTGGTTAGATATATGTCAAAGGGGCATTGTAATCAATGATGGGTTGATAAGGTCTGAGTGGAGTGATAGTATTACTTCCTTGGAACTGGATGGCATTCTGTTGCTAATAGGCTGGGTGACATGGATTGATTTTCTTGGCTATATGTTGGTTTAACAAGAGATTATTGTCTACATATGTTTCCAGATGACTAACTAATGGGACAACTCGAAAAGGTGTTTTATCAATGAAATAATTAGCTTGGGTGGACAATTTCCTTTGACTTTTGCACCAGTTACTTTTTTGTGTTAGACTCTCTTATAGGATGTTGATGTCATGGAGAGAATCTATGATAGCTACCAGTTTACATTCATCTGTAAACTTAGTGAGCCAAAGGCCCTTAACACAAGCCTAGATTTCTAAGAATTAGATGCCAAACAGAACCAGGCCTAACGCATACCACATGAGTAGTCTGCTGGTGACCTGTCTCTTGATGGAGCTGGTCTCACTGATTTTGACTTCTTAGGGCCTATCTGTGAGCGAGATGTCAGTCCAGCAAGTTATATAGGAATTTATGCTTAGTTTTGAGAGTTCATCAACAATACCCGAGTAGGGTATTGTATATAATGGCTTGGCCTGGTAAAGGTAGTTGGTATGCACCATTTTCCCATCACCCATAGCTATGGTGACCCTCTCAAAGAAGTTCACCAGGTTAAGTAGGTAAGATGTTCACTTAACAATGACAAACTTGGATAGAGCCAGTGTCTATAGATTGCCAATGTCCTTCTTGATCATTTCCATGATAATTCCTTCCATGGCTTTGCATATTAGACTTGTGATACTGATGAATATCCAGGTCCTGGGGTCTTTTGATGGTCCACTCTCATGAAGAGGGATGACCACTGCGGCATTCCATTCACATGGCACATAACCTGTTGTGAGGCTGTAGCTGAAGAATGCCTCAAGTGGTCCTATTATGTCATGTTGTCATCTGTTTATGAGGAAGCTATGGAAATTGTTATTGAAACAATGTTTTTGGCTTTATCAAGCTCCTCCAGATCCTGCTCTGTTTAGTTAGAGATAATTTAAAAGCCAGTACATTTTCTATGTTAACCTGGTCAGTGAAGTCTGTGCCGTTTACCACCAATTCTGCACAGTGCTAATTATTACTTTTAAGGTGACTGTCATAGCTGAAGAAGGTCTTGTGATTGTCCTTAGCATGGGTGGCTATCCTGACCTTGTAATTGACCATGTTGGACTTAATATACCTTTTAGTTTTTTGTTTAGTTGAATCAGAAAGCTATTGTTTCTACTAGAGTTACTCTTTCTGATTTTGGCCATGACTTTTTTTCTTTTAATACATAGCCTGTTAAGATAAGGATTCCACCAGTGTGGTTTGTTTTTGGTGTTAGATCTGGGCTTACTTCTGGTAGATATGGCAGCCTCAATGCAGCCATTTACATGTCTGTACAGGGATTCCATAAATCATTCTGCATAGGTAGCTATGTTCTTGAGGATTGTGGAAGCTGTGAATTTTAACAAACTGTCACTTAAAAGGATGTAGTTCACTTTAGGATAGCTCTGTCTGTTTAGTTAGGTTCTCCATGTTGATTTCATTTCAAGGAAGACAGCTTAGTGTTTTGACTTCACCAATGAGGACATGATGGGGGGGGGGGGGTTGTGCAACGCTGTCCCATTTGGTGAGAACTAGGTCTAATATGTTTGATCCTCTGATTGGTGCATATCTCATCCAGGGTGTTTGTGCAGACAAAGTCTAGGAACTGTGCCTTTGGTTAGAGGAAGTGGGTACATTTACCAGTCTACAGAGGGTTAGTTAAAGTCTCCTGCGAATAGGGTATTTGGTCAGATGGTGTGCACTTCTAACAGATCTAAGTAAGAATTGTGACCTTTGTGGGTCACACAGGGTGACCTGTCGCTGGCCATAAGATGATAAGGAATCTTGTCTACAGAGACTTGGAAATGGATGAACTCCAGGGCATCATCCTGTTTAACCAACCTAGAGTTGTATTTGCTGCTAACGTAATCCAAGACACATCTACCTTTAGTCTGTGTTGCTGTTTGTCTAAATCTGTGGAAGGCACTGAATCTTTCCACTGCTGGAGTACTTTCTCTGGCTTTAAACCAAATCTCATTTAATAGAACAGATGCTGACATTCTCCTGAGTGAGGCTTGTAAGGCATGGAGTTTCTTATTTAGGCTCCTAGCATTAAGAAGTAACACCTTATGATTGCTTTAAGTTTTTTATTTCTTTGTTGGTATTTTTGTCATTTTGACATTGCCTAAAAAGGCTCTAAGGATACGGATAAAGATTTAGCCAATATTCAAAAGGCCAGTGGGATAGCTACAGACCAACCTTGACAAGACAAAGTGGTCAGCTAACTCTATCATCCCATTAGGATAGATATTGTATTCCCTGGAGTGACACTAGAAACTAAGCCAATTAGTAAAATCAATAATTTTCTGTTCATACTATGACATCATCCTTGGTGAAGGTAGAATGCGGCTCAATACAAGATGTGTTCCTGTCTGTGGTACATATTCAGAGAAATCCATATTGTCTGTTTTCATATAGTCCAGTGAAGTGTGGTTCAGGTCATTTAAACCAACATGGATTATGATAAAATCATATTGGTACCTGTGGTGCAGTGAACTGAGTGCATGTGTGATATTGCCAATGCTATCTCTAAAAAGGTAACTAACTGTTACCTTCCTCTTGTCCAGCCTGATGAGAGGACTATCTATGTGTCATATAATAGAATCCCTATGACAGGAATACTAGGTAAAGTGTTTGCTTGCCTTATGGGCTTTGTTCTTGGGGGATCACTGGGTGTATGCTTATGTGTGCTCTTAGGTGCTGCTTGTGGTGTGTGCTTTAGTGATTGCTGAGGTTAGGTGTTAGTCTGACAGCTTAGGAGGTCTTTGAGGTTTGGATATGTTTCTTTTAAGTGACTCAACATAAGATGGTCTATGGTGTGGTGAGTGGTATGTGTGAAGGATGTACTATTTGTGTGTTATAACAACCTTGTTTATAAGTGTGATATTTGCCGCCTCCAAGGAAGTTATGCATGTACATACTAGCATACTGTGCCAGTTTCTTTAAGGATTAAAAAGGTTGTTTGAGTACAAGAGACAATTACTGCATTGAATCAGGGTGGCCACATCTGCCAAGCTCGACAAAGAGACATTGGAAATTGCAGGTTCCTGTTTACAGGACCAGTAATAGGACTGAACTATTATGGTTTAGGATCTGGGGTTTACAGGGATCTCTAAGTGGTGTCTAAGGTGAAGGCTAGATGTTTGATAGTGATATGATCTTAGTGCTGTCTGATACTCTAATTAGCTCTGCCTAAGCATATCTCCATGCAAAGCCTTTCCATGTTATTGTTTAAAGTCCTAAGTACTAGCTTTATTGGTTTGTTACCATACAGGGTACTCCTAACCACCACTGAGAAGTGAATAGCTCCGCAAAATGGTGCATCACCTATAGCAAACAGAAAAAAGCTGAAAACTTGCTCCCATGCTCAATGGCCAAAAAAGACTACACTTCAACTCATTCACTCCAATGGAGCTCAGGAAGTTTGCACTGTAACTTCCAATGGGCAGAGCCTAAGCCTTTCGACAGAATGAAACTATATCCTCACATTTCAAACAAATGTTAATATCTCTGGAACTACAGGGGCTATGAAAGAAGTATAAATGGCAAACTCTACACTATAAACTATTTGTATAGTGGTAGCATTCTTTAGATTCTGGGTCTTAAACCAAATTTTATAAGTCACAGTGAACACAATAACAATTACATTTATAATATTTGTAAACTTACAATATCTCAGCAACCACTCAAGGTGCACACAATGTCAACAAAATTATATTCATCTAGTTGAGAGTTTTCATATGAGGCTAAGGATTTCTGTCTTTGTTACTTAGTTGTTGCGATATTTAGAACAATGTGAAAATTATATCTATACAAATTAATATCATACTTGGTGTAAAGATTGAAGCAAGATGGGCGAAGGCTGCTAGCCTAGTCAAATAGAATTTGATACATAATTCTATCAATTGTATAAATAAATGTAAAATACAGGCTTGTGTTTTTAAATGAAAGAAAACACTGTAAAATGTGAACTTCAAGATTGTTGCAACATTACCATCTGCTGTAAGGAAAACCAAGCCAAGCATTTCAAATGTGTCTTTTGAAGCTGAAAAGATTTTATGAATCTTTTTGATGTTTACAAGTCGGCTCCAGTGATTCTGGATGAAGGTTTCAGGCCCGGGTCTATATTATAACATTGAATTCTACAAAGATCAAATGTTATAATATCGACCCCGTAATGTCAAACGCTGAAAACAGCAAAGGTGCAGGACACCAAATTCTTTCCCAGGGAAAGAATTTGGTGGACCGTTGATGTGGCTTCGCTGTTTTCAATGTTTGATATGTTGGAACGTTATGGGTTGGATTCAGGTAAGTGTGCGATTGTGTGTAGGTTAGGGTTAGGGGGCGGGTTAGGTGAGTTACAGTTAGGGAGCAGGTCAGGTAAGAGTGCAGTTGTGTGGACATTAGGGTAAGGGTGCAGGTCAGGTAAGTGTGCGATTGTGTGTAGGTTAGGGTTAGGGGGCAGGTTAGGTGAGTTAGGGTTAGGGCACGGGTCAGGTAAGTGTGAGGTTGTGTGTAGGTTAGGGTTAGGGGGTGGGTTAGGTGAGTTAGGGTTAGGGCATGGGTGAGGTGAGTGTGCGATAGTGACGGACCTTAGGGTTATGGTTGGGTTAAGGTAAGTGGATAGCTAGTAGTGTATGTAAAGTTTAGTTTAGGTTTAGGTGTAGAATTTTAAGTGTATGTGTGTGGATTACTGTTTTTTGTGTGTGTTTGTGTTGTGTGTATGTTTCTCGGAATAGCAAATTTTTTCTGACTGTTCGATGTTTTCGGATTTCAGTGTTTAGGGTTCAATATTATAACATTCGATCTTTGTAGAATTCGATGTTATAATATAGACCCTTCAGACCCACTGTTTTAAGGTTAAAGTTAAGGGCAGGAATTTAGATTTGGAAGGTGCTTTATTGCTCTTGTTTCTGCTAGAGTGTATATGTGAATTGCTTTTTATTGTTGTAGTCTCCTGAGCAGGTGTTAGCTTGCTAAATAATGCAGTTTGTGGCCTGAGAACTCCAGACTAAGTGTCAAAAATTATGTAATTTGGGAGGGTCTTAGAGAGCCGTTGGTTAGTGTCTAAAAACTATTGTTGAGTGAGAGACTCAAGAGCATTTTGACCTTGGACACCTAACCCAGCACTGTTTATGCTTTATGTATGTAAGTAGGATTATAGCACTGTGTTTTCTCTTAAGATTAGCTAAAGATTAGAAAGTTAGATTGTGTTTTTCTTTGACATCAGGCCAGTCCTGCTGTATTGTTTTAAGTTTCTGTGTGATCTCTGAACTCTTAGATATCTCTGTGGTGTAGTAGTATTGTCTTGTGCTTTAATTATTTATTATTAAATATTTTAAAACCTTTACCTGGGGCTGGTTTATGTAGAGATAATTTACCCCACTAAAGTACATTACATCTTTACAGATTTTACTGTCTAAGTCACCCCAAATTAAGCCTTGACTGTTTATTCATACTACTATTGGATTATAATATTGCACAGTAATAATTGGACACCCTTTTAAGGGCCTTTTAGTAGCTGATAATTATTAGCTGGGTGGTGGCAGGAATTACTACCGTATTTTCTGGGTAATAGGGGCACAGCTGGAGAACCTGTGCCAACCTTTTCCCAGGAGGGTCTGTGTGGTTGTATAACCTCTTCTCAAAGTGTGTGTGTGTGTGTCGTGTCAGCTACTTGGGCAGGGACATGAAGCACTGGTTGGACAGAGAAGGTACTGGAGGTTTTAGCTTGCCCAGCTAGGCTGAGACTTGGACCCTATAGCTATGCCAGTGGGGAGTCTTACTGGGGACCTGGTGAGCAAGAGAGCAACCAGCCCCAGACTGACTGTGATCTCTGTGTGCACTTAAGGGAAATTGTACTTTACTGTGTGTATTAGTTATCCTTTCATCTTCTAGGAGATGACCTCCCTGGTGTTAGTGGTGAGGATTGAGGCTCCTTGATTGCTGGGTTAGGGCATGGTCGTCACACTTGGTTGTTGAGATATTTAGAAAAATATGAAAATGATATTTATACAAGTTAATATCATAAAAAAACAGTTGATATCTATTTACCTGCACAAGACAGAAGTAAAAAAAAAAAAAAAACAATGAAGTTGAGTTTGCCATTGTGCAAGCTTTTCAATGAAATCTTTAAAAACCTTGCACATAGCATGGTTTTAGAATTATTGATGTAAATATGAAGAAGCAATATTTGGTGCCTAGAGGCATCAGTAAGAGTTAACTGCAGATGTACCTGGAGGCGTTATTCAGATGTAATGAGTTAACTTCCTTGAAGTGCCTCCCAGCTCAAGAGAGCCCTTCTGCCACAATATGGCTGATACTGGAACTTCTTAATGTAAAAGCACCATAAAAGTATATCTCAAGTGTAGATTAACACCCACCTTAGTCTGTAAAAAGCCTTCTGGTTGATGAAACAATCTCATTTTAAGCCTGCCTGTGTCCTTGTGCATTGTCCAAGTCAGACTGACCAGGCTACTTTTCTATTGCCACTAGAGTAGCAGTCCCAGTCCTCTTCATGTATAAAACACAATTTGGTTAGCCAACAGTGAAAAGGTACTAACTAGCTATAACTTTAAGCTCGTTTATGTGTTTCCCATTTCAGACAGACCGGGCTACTGTACTACTCCCACTAGAATTGCAGTCGCAGTCATCTTAATGTAAAAACACACTTTAGTTAGCTACAAGTAAAAAGGTAACAGGAACAAGTCTAACAACTAGCTACAAGTAATTACATGGTGATTCAAAGGAAGACAAGTCTGAAATGAGGAACACCCACATACATTAAGGGAATTTCAAAGTACACCAACAGTCTAAAGGGAAGGTCTCCCATTTTTTTCTGTCAGTAACCAATAAGATGAGCAGAGGTGATAAGACTGGTATGAGCTTCTAGGGCCAGGTATACAGAAGATGAGACTGGGAGGAGCCTTCAAGGCCAGACGCATTAAGACAGGGAACTCAAGAGCCTACTAGTATAAAACCAACACAGCAGTAGGGTCAGTAGGAGGAAATAATCTCAGAAAAACACCTAAGCCCAGCACATAAACCAAAAAGCAATGTAGATTATAAAATTGTCTTAAATTAATAGATTGTATTTCATAAAAACAACAAACAAGACATAACACTGATTTAAATGGTGAGGTAAGTCTAATTATAAATGTAGTTTTAAATATACTTCTCTCAATGCAAAATATAGTCCAAATGCTTTGTTATCAAGCTCCCAGGTTTCCAGCAGTCCCCAGACTGCTTGCGTAATGTAAAATACCAAGGGAGGCTGGGTTAATTACACAGGTAGTATTTTATGATAAATTCCGAAAAACACATAGACCCAACACAGAAACCAAAAAGCAATTCAGACTATAAAAATGCCTTAAATTAATAGTTTTAATTTCAGATAAAGAGCAAACAACACATCCAAGTGATTTAAATGGTAAGATAAGTTCAATTATAAATGTAGTTTTTTTAATGTATATCCGTGAATGTAAAATATAGTCCAAATGTGTTGTTATAAAGCTTCCTAGTTTCCAGCAGTCCCAGGACTCTTTTAAATCCTATACATTTATATGCGCCACCTACTGCATTTAATTTTTCTACAAGTGTCTTCTGTTTGCACCACTATACATTCTGTAGCATTTGTATTTCTCCACAAAAAATGTATTACTGATATGTAAAACAAAATTTAACCCTGACAAGATGACCATCCCTAGTATGGTGCTGCCACACTCAGAAATGCTCACTGCTGTAACCTTTGACCTTTCAAATCCTGGCAAAAGTATGACTGTACTTGTCTACTCTAGCTGAGGCCTGTTTGTAATTGAAATTGATGTATCCGTATTAATCAGTACATTGTTCTTTATTTTATTTCCTTTAAACAATGAACTATGGTTTGTAATTCATCTCTACCTTAAATGATTACAGGTGAATCATCTGATTTGGTGCTGGACTGCCACATCCTTTATAGATTTTGTGAGTGACCTTTTCTATAACAACGGGTTTGGGAGGGTGGCCTAATGGAAGGGTTGGAAGGGTGGCCTAATGGTTAAGGTGTTTGTCTTACAAACACAAGGTGCAGTGTTTGAGTCTCACAAGGGATAATTGGCTAGGCTTAAAATGGCCCACAAGGGCAGTTAGCTTAATACTAATCTATGAATCTAATCAAACATTGATTTGAGCTGTGGTATGCATTTCTTCTTTACATTGCCCTAAAGCATGTATATTCTTTACAGTGGTGTTTACTTTATTAAACTGATCTGTTTCTGCAGGACTGCCATGAGTCTCTGCATACAGACTAGTCTCTGTATACTTATTGAACTGGATTTTGAAAATAAACTAGAATTTATTACATTCTGATTATTTGCATTTAAAATCATACTGTTAATATTAACCTGAGACACTGAAATGTCTGCTTTGTGTTCTGTCTTGAAATCTGCATGTTGCATATACTGGTTGTGTTTACGTCAGGATGATCTGTGTTTGCAATACTGTGACTTAACTCTGCATTTTGAATTACATATGATGTAGCATTTACACTGATTTTTGAAAACTGTAAACTAGAATCTGTTAGTTTGCAAATTATTTAAAATTGAAACCAATCATACTTTTATCAGATTCAGAAAATACTGTGGTTTCTATAAAAAAGGATTCTTACTGTGAATCATGAGGAACTATTTATGTTACCTCACTCATTACAGTTTGCTCCTGTGGTTTAACCCTTTTGCCTCTAAAAAGAAAGCCCAGTACTTGCATGCCCTATGGCATGTCAAGTGAGACCATGACATTGCTTTCAAACTTTAACATTGACATGAAAAATATTTCTCTAAAAAAATATTTTTTGTGAGGTGTTCTTTAAGATAAATGCAAAATGAATTAGTAAATCAGATAGTTGCACTCAATTATGAATTTTATATGAAAACTGAATGTTGAGAATTTAAAAATGCTGCAAATATTGATTTGCATATATAATATCTGTTTGCTTTTATGTTTGGAAAATAGAAGAAAATGTTTTTTTGTATTTGCTTGGTACTGTTGTTAGTAAACTCAGTTGTTTGGCTAGTAATGTTGAAATAAGTAGAAAGTATGTGGAAAGCAACATTCATTGCCACAAAAGAGCATAGTTAGGACATGGTGACAAGATGGTATGAATCACATTGCATTTAGGTTACAACATTCTTGATATGAAAATATTAAGATTTAATAATGACTGGCATGCAGATGGCCAGTATGAACACCTTATCTATGAGCACATTCTGACCTAGTGTCCTGATGAAAGAGACAAAATGCAGCCTGGAATGGATGGACAAGACCATGCATGGCTGCTGTCCATGCCTTAGCTAGATTCAGTCACTGTGTTCTGATTCAACCAGATTTAAAGCTTAATTAGAGAAATCCTGTTGTATTTATGAAGCAGTTTAATAAAGGTCCTTGAAGAACAAAAATGGTAAAAAAGAGATAGCTATCCTAAGACTACCATGGGCCAACATCCTATCCTGCAATTTGTTTTCATTCTTTGACACATGAAGCTGGAGAAGGGACAATTACAGAGGCCATGATAAATCAGGTTTTAAAGTGCAGACCAAAACACAGCAAAAATGGGAATTACCGCTGCATAAAAAGAAGTGCCTAATTCATAACAAAGGGCAAAACTGAAAGATGATGATCCAGAATGAAGTTGGGAAAACAAGTTCTTGAAGTTCTTAATTTGTTCAAAGATCTTATAATAATATGTGAGAGCAGTAAGCTAGAAGCAAACTGTAGTATTACCTAAAGAAGCTATTGTCTTTGTCTAATAACAATTTAGATTTTTGTAAATTTGATGCTGTCTTAAAATACATCACATAATCTTTGACTCGTATGAAACGTTGTGTACAATTTATGCTATTTCCACTTACTAAAACCAGATGACAACTGATTAGCTGTCAAAAGAAAGGTTTTACAAGATATTTCCATAACTGGAGATCTGTCACATTCATAAAAAAATCAGAATATCAGGCTTCTCTCCTCTGACTTATCTGCCAAGGTGTCTAACTGCATCTGGAAACCAGTTTTCAGTGAGTGAGTGAGTCACCTGTGATAATTCCTTACCATGCAACTATTTCTAGCCTATTGTTCTACATTGCCTTCCAGAATTACTCGTGCCTGATAATTATCCAGGATTACTTAAGAAAATGGGAATAATTTGTTCATAATGTTGCCCAGCTATCAAAACAAATTCATTACTTATAGGTAAAATGTAAGCAAATATAAACTGAGGGAGGTATACATACACAAAAAAATTATGGATATCATTGTTTATTTCCAGTAGATTTCAAATAGCTTCTTCTATTGCAAGTCAGGACAAGCTGGCTATTAATTAAAAAAACATCAGGTTAAAGCCATATCTCGTGCAATTCTGAAAAAAACAAAACCAGTATTTGGAAACAATGAGATAAGCACTTTATAAACTTTTCAGGGATGAAGAATAAAATACTTCTGATAAATCTGCTTGAAAATCACTCGTGGTTATAAAACAGTAAACATGCCTGCTTTGATGTTGTCATTATTTTTATTAATGCTGTTGTAAATTGGATTTTTCCTTCCATTGGAATTTTAATTTCTAAATGAAAACATTCAGTGGAGCATAGCCACCCCTGTGAAATCCCTTTCATACTGCTCATCTGAGCACATCTGTGCAATTAATATTATTTAATTCCAAGATAATACTGTAACTTGAGAAATGCTATCTTTTTCATGCAGAGTTACTTAAACTGCCATAAAATCAAATGAGAATATTGTTGCTGCCAAGGGTGCTCATACATAATAGCTTTTGTTTAATAATAATAATGAGTAAATAAATACCGTGATGCCTCTTTCTGAGCTAGTATAGACCTTAAGTAAGTACCTCCCATTTTGTTTGAATAATGGACATGTATTATACAAGATTTTTCTTTGCTATACAAGTTTATGTTAGAATTGCTTGTTGGACATATAATAAAAGAGAAACTATTTTAGAGAATTCAATAAAACTAACAAAAATAGTTTCGGAATATGCATGTGTGACATGGCACCTAGTGTTCTGAGATGAGATACAGCACTGACAGTAGTGGAAATTCAAACAGAATTTAACAGTTTATACTGAAGGGTATCTGTAAGCAAAAGAAAAATAAAAGAAAAATGTGAATAACCAGTAACAAGTTTTCTATTGAGCTAAAGCTTTCAATTGCTGCAGATATGCATTTGTTTATTTATTTATTTATTGATTCATTTATTTATTGACATTTAATTACCTGGAAAATGCAATTGTTTAGAAGCCCATTTTCAGCAGAAGCCTGGGTAGAAAAGCTTCAAATTGTCACAAAACATTTTAACAACAATAATTTTACAATCTTCAGAAACTAAAGAAAAAAACTTCTGTAGTTTAAATACTTATAAAAAATTAGAAACATTGGTTAAGAATTGATACAAGTTATATGACAATCATTTAATATTTAGAGAACTGTTAGACTGTAGAGAAATTAAAGGCAAGTTAGTCTAATATGAACAGGAACTGTCATATGAAAAATAGTCATATGGTATATTTAGAGAGAAAGTCAGGAAAGAGAATTTGATAGAAGTAAGGAAGTAAGTGAAGAAGGGAGATTATGGAAGTACAAGGAATGAAAAGGTAATTGCTCACATTTAGGGATATAGTTAACCCTGGTTTTGAGAAGGAACAGAACCAGATTTTAGCTAGGAAGTCTTTCAGAATGGTTTTGAAAGATGGCAGGGAGAGTATTAATCTGATAGGTAGAGGTGGAGTTCCAGGCTTTAGCAACCTTATACAAGTACTGATAATGCCCAGCAGATTTGATAGGTTTGTAGACGGAAAGGAGGTTTTGGTCACAGGATCGCAAAGACAGACTGGGAACATAGTTGTGTAGAATGGACAGGCAGATGGATGCTGGATAATTTTATCAGTTATAAGAAACTTTGTATATATTAATTGAAAAGGCAGTTCTAACCAAGTTAGGCTTTTAGTGTTATACAGTGGTGGGTTCTGAAAGGTGTGTTTGCTGCAAATTTACCAACTTTGTTATAGCATGTTCACGTTTAAAGTTTTGTGAAGCCTGGAGGTTAGTGACGCTGGGACACCAATAAAGAAGTGTGGGGAGGAGATAAGTAGTGGCAAGTGTAGTTTTAGTTGCATTGGTGAGAAAGTTTTGGGCTCTGTAAAGCATCCCTATTTTTTGATGAGGTTTTCTTATGCAATTTTGTATATGCAGGTCGAATGTAACCTTATCATCCAGTATTTCCTCAATGTGAATTCAATGGTTGTATTATCAAGAGAGAGAATTTTACATTTTGTTTTTTCATGATAGAGGGATTTGGGGGGAAAAAAGTAGTAGTTTGGTATTTTTTGGGGTTGAGCATGAGTTGTGTGTAATGAAGCCATGTTTCAGTGGCTGTTAACGCCTCTTGAGTGTTTTTTATAGGTGTACCATTTTGTCAGATGTGCAAGTCAGAGTGGTATCATCTGTGTATTGTATTAAGATGGCCTGTTGTGTGGATGTATACTGGGTGTTGGTGAAAATGTTAAAGAGGAGGGGATAAAGCCTTGTGGTACACTGGTGGTGACTCCAAGGTAAGGTGAGAGCATAAAATGCCATTTTACTGACTTATACCTATTGGACACATAGCTTTTGAACCACAGAATGGTGGCTCAGAGAGACCTAGTGTGGACATTTGAAGTAGAAGTTTGTTGCGACAAACTGTGTCAAAGGCTTTAGACAGGACTTGAAATGAGGAAGAGACTAGTTTTTCATTATCTCTAGCTTTATTGACAGTATCTAGATAGGTTAGAAGGGCAGTGCTAGTACTATGGGAAGGTTGGAAGCCATGTTGTGTGGGGGATAGGAGTTTTTCCTGCAAGAGATATTGTAGCAATTGTTTTTGAATACATTCTTCAAGTATTTTGGTGAGTGGAGATAAAATTACTATAGTTCTAAAGTTATTAACATCTGGTGAATTTCTTCCTTTATGAAGATGGATAATGTGTGACTTTCTCCAAAGACAGGACCCATGGGGTTCCTGGACTGACCTCTTTATAAGGATTGAGACAGAGCAGACAATGCTATTGTCTGCTATTTTTAGGTGCTCGCTTGGAAGGTCATCAAATGAAGAATAGCACAGTTTAAGTTTGATTAGCAGTAGTTTTATAAAGGATGTGGGCACAGGTTTGAAGGTGAACGTGGATGTGATGTGGCTGTTGGGCAGGGATGGGATTAGATGTTGAGGAGTTCTTGGTTAGAGATGCTATACTAACCATAAAATAAGAGTTGAATTGCATTCCAGTTTCATGTGGTGAGTTATCAGAAGAGGGGTTTGGGTTGAATTTTTCACCGAAATGCAAGATTTCTTTAATGCATGTCCAACATTTTTTAGGGTCATATTTAGTATTATTCTGAAAGTTATTATAGTATAGTTTTTTGCCTTCATTAATTTACGTTTTAGGTAAATTGCGAAGCATTTTGATATTTTCAAGATATTGAGATGTATTATATTAAATTTATTTGTTTACAGCAAAGAATGCACCTCTTAAAATATATGGCAGGTATTACAAGATGCTGAGGAACCTAAACAAATACAAAAGATTGAAATACTGAAAGGATGAAATTTCCACATGTAAATATATTTTCAGGGGCAAGCTCCCCTACACCTTCCAAGTGGGTGGAAGTCCTTATTCCCCTAAACACATAATAAGGACAGATGGGGCAACATGGGATTAACATGGCTAGGCTTGTAAGGGCTCTATGGATGGCAGCATAGTAACCTCCTATGAACCTATATATATCGGTCTACCTGATAATGCCAAAACCTCAGAAGAATGACAATGAGATAACTGACACCAGAAGATCGACAATGCAGAAGACCGAAAGTTGAAAATCCTGATGCTGAGAACACCGACATGTTAAGGTAAGTGTGCGACAGGGACGGACGTTAGAGTCAGGGTGGGGGTAAGGTAAATGTGCGATAGTGACAGACTTAAATGTTAGGGGTAGATTAAGTGAGTTAGGGTTAGAGTGTAGGTAAGGTAAATGTACGATAATGACAGACTTAAGGGTTAGGGGTGGAGAAAGTGAGTTAGAGTTAGGGTGGGGGTAAGGTAAGTATGCGATAGTGACGGACCTTAGGGTTAGGGTTTGGGTTAAAGTTAGTGCATAGATAGTTGTGTATGTAAGGTTTAGTGTAGGTTTATAAGGTTGTTGGTGTGCTTGTGTTTTGTGTGTGTGTTTTTCAGAAAAGGTATTTGTTTTGTTGATTGTCGGGATTGTGGTTTGTCGGGCATGTGAAGTTTTGTTTTTTTGAACTTTCGGTTTTGTGGTATCGGTTATTTCGTTGTCTGTGTTTTGGCATGTCAGTGTTATCAGGTAGACCCATATACATAATATATATATATATATATATATATATATATATATATATATATATATATATATATATATATATATATATATATATATATATATATATATATATATATATATATATACATATATACCATCTCCATAGTCTTACACACATGAAGATGGGAGAAATATCCCTAAATATAGGAAGCACTACTGGCATGGCACACCCTTGGAATTAACACCAGCAATGATTTTGTATGGAAAACAGTGATCAATGTTCTGTTCCTCAGCAAGATGTAATTTTAGCACTTCAAGTGTGGAGAATTTGACTTTGCCCACCTGTACATTTGCCCATAAGCTTAAAGGGATATTTCCATTTTTTGTAAGAATGCAGGACATTGCAGTATGAAAAAATCTGAGCAATAATGAAACCAAGCCAAAGAGATACAGAATGCTTAAAATGCAAGGTGCTGTCCTTGGCAACAACCTTCTAATACTGTGCCTAAGACTAGTGTCTCCTTAATACAGTTACCCTTAAAGAATGATGATTGTTACTTCCAATATGTTGCAGTATGTCTTTTTTTATCAGTTTGCTTGCAATGCTACTTGCATCTTTACTTTTTAGTTACAATGTTTTGACCTCAGTCTTTAGCTGTATCATAGAATCATAGAAGGTATAATGCAACCGGGCCAAGTCACCATTTATGCCTTGCTAGTACACACCCTTACACCTTACCTCTTTTTTCAAGGAGAGAAAGGCATGTCATGCCAGTGGCAAATTTATGAATACCCAACCAGCTGTCTAACACCTTTTAGAAAAGAAGTGTGTCACTCTTTTATTTTGGGTAAAAGTTTGATTCAGTGACCAGTTGGCATAATGGATAATGTGTTTGCCTCCCATTCACAAAGTGAAGGCACACTCCTGACCTCTGCCAATTTCTGTTTGGAGTTTGCATGTTGCCCCTCTGTCTGTGGGGCTTCTACCACCTCTGAAAATCATGCTGAGTGCTTCCATCTCAAACTCAGTCAAAAATGGACTTGTGGGTAGCAGCACAGACTCTACATGATGCCCTATAGGGGGAAAAGTTGTAGAGACAAACTGCTTTGAGCATATACTTTTGTGTGCAGTATCCTCAAAATAGGAATACACTGGTAAACTCCAACTTATGATAGGGACCCAGGGATCCATGATAATTCTGGATTGGGTGTATGGGCCCTATTGGCCAGTGTGTGTGCATGCCACAGCTCCGTGCCAATAAGTTATTGGCCTCCCTGTTGAGGGAAATGTGGACGTAAAACCAATCAACCTGCAAAAAAAAAATGAACTACAAATTGCATACATTGACTGAACAAAGCTTGGAAGTAGATGGTAAAGAGGAGGCTGGACATCCTATGTATCCAAGAGACAAGATGGAAGGGCAGTGCACCAAAGCTACTTGGCTTTGGATCGAAAGTCTACTCCTCAGGAAGAGGACAGGCTAGAAATGGTGTGTGAATTGTGGTGAGGGACTGGTTTCAGAAGGCAATGAGGGATGTCATCAGAATTAGTGATAAACTCTTGGCAATCAGATTCCAGCATAATTATAGGGCAGTATTTATAATATGCACCACATAGTAAGGAAAAAGGCCCCACAAGACAAAGCAGGACAATATAAATAGGTGTTGAAAATGGATGCCTTGAATGCACATACCAGGACAGGCAGAAAAGGATATGAGACCTGCCTTGGTCCACATGGGTGGGGTAACAGGGATAATGAAGAAGAGGCCATTTAGACTTCGGTCTGGTAAATGGCTTGATAGTAGCCAGCATATGGCTCAGAAAGAAAGACAGTCACAAGATCAGATATTAGATCACATACAACAGTAACCAACATGCAACTCTGGTAGACTTCTTCCTTGTGAGGACACAGCAGTGGGGTAGAATCAGCAATTACAAAGTCATCCCAGAGAAACAATAGGCCCAGAGCATAAACCACTGTTTGCCACAGTCAGCTACAAGCAATGGACAGAAAAGGCTCTAAAGTCAACGGAGACCAAACTAAAGACCTAGAAGTTGAATGAAGAGGAAAGCAAGGGTCTAGAACCTAAAAAAGAAGAGGAGATATGTGGAGTTGAAGAAGAATGGCAGTACCTGAAAACAGCATGTGTGTGGACTACAGACCTGTTATGCATCTGAGTCAAGTATGGAAATAAGGTGCATAAGGAAAGTTGGTGGTGGAATGCACAAGTCCAGGAGGTCATCAAATAAAGAAGTGCAGGAAAAAGTGTGTGATAGGCTACTAAGAAATATTGGTTAGCTAAAAAAGAGGCTAAGAAATGGTTTCTTTAAATTGTTCTGCAGAGAAGGGCTGAGATATTAGATTACATTTTTATAAGTGTTTTATTATAATATATTTTATGTATTTATTAATTTAAGTTTGATGACCGGGAAAGTCCACTGGGCCATAAAGAGCCCCTTTTCAGTGGAGGCCCAAGGAGAAAAGCTCCACAGTAATGAAGTTACATATCAAGTGTTTACAAAGATATACTTCTATGCATACTAAGATTCAACTAAACAATGTATGTTACATTTTGAATGTTTACAATGATATAAATCAATGCAGAGAATTAAAAAGTTGACAAAGAAAAAGTTCAATACAGAAAAGTAAAATTTATATTAGATGCATAATATTTGCAGTCATAGAGTCTTATGGATGTAAGCATTTTGAGTAAAGGTACAGTATTTGCAATTTGAAGACAAATTTTATAAAGAAGGACGAGTTAAATACAGAGAGAAATATGGAGTGACTAGGTATTTGTAGGTTATGAGAGAGAATATATGGAGAGGTGACAGAGAGTTTGAAGAGAGAAGTATAGTAGGAAATAGAAAAAAGTATAAGGTGGGGAAGGGGGATTTTGGTAGAGATGAAGCAGTGTTAATGGATGATGCTTAAGTTATTAGTGCAAGTTAGATGGGGGTTAAGTAGGAGTGTAACAGGGGCATTCTCATTTGGATAATAGATGAGAGAGTAGCTGAGATTTTAATTGAGTATGGTAAGATATGTTGTGAAGGGGGAGAGAGTTCCACTTTTTTGCTAAGGAGTGGGATAGTAGTAGTTGTCCAGCAGGCCATGCTGGTTTGTAGACCTGTAGCAGGTTTTGGTTTGTGGATCTGAGTGAGCAGTAAGGTATGTAGGGTTTTAGGAAGGCATTTTATGTACTATATAGGTACTTATAACATTTTCTTTGCAGTGTGGTATTTTAAATAATAAACTATATAGTTTTAATATGGTTGATTAAGTGAGTTATTGGATTGGTGGTCATTAATAAGTAGTTACTACTTAAGTGAAGCGTTCTTACAGTTTATCTGTGATGAGGTGTTTGCCATTAAGACAAGTGTGCTAATATTTGTATTAAACTTTGTATGCCATTCATTGGTTGTTTTTATTTTTGAGTATTTTTATATTATACAAACAATTTCAAGAAGTTTTGAGATCCTGATATTACTATGGGTGCATTTGATTCTGTAGTGGTTCACTGGAGGAATATGGTAGTGATTGGCCTTGCTAGCTACACTGATTATCGCGACACTTGCAAGGTTACAGGTTTGTAGGAAGTGATGTTTCTTATTAATGACTCTGCATACCATGACTGAACAGACTAGCTTTCTTTTTGTGTTGGTGGATTTACAGGTGGAGTACTGAGCTCATGATGGATATTTTGCCAGGCAAATGTTCTATTTTGCTTCGGAAACTTTCCAAATTTCTACCTGCGATCCTGTGCACTGATGGACAAATATTATTGAACACTACTTCATTAGGGGATCCATGTTGTTCCACAAGAGATGTGACCTTACTCCCAAATCCTATGGATCCTATGCATTTTAATTTGGGAACATGGCTTTCTAACCCAGATTTTAAGTTGATTAGCTTTGAGTCTACAGTCAAAGGTACTCCAGTGACACAGATTAAACAGTTTGAACACAATTTAATTAAGTTTAGAAATTTGCAACTGGACTTTATTTTCTTATACAAATGTATTAGGTCTAAAAGAGAACCTCAAGAGCTCAGATACTGGAAATTTCCGGATGGATTATGTGCTAACTCACTTCTACACTGGGAGTTACTTGATTTGTTTGATTATACGGGCATTGAAATGATGAAATTTATAATTACAGACAATGAACGCAAAATTAAATTTTTGGAACAAGAGATTTTACAACTTAATAATAGTACTGAAACTGACCTTTTATTTATGTCGTGTAAGCATGAATATGACAGGGTTTCTAATAAAGTGGATAATTTAGTGATGAAAAACAAAAAATAGGAAACAGAAAAAACTTCTTAGGGACAAACTCAAATATGTTAAAAATTGAGCTTACCCTAAACCTAGGGTGTATAAAACAAATAAAGTTTGTAGGATTTACAATGAAGATGAACAGGGTGCATCAAAGGATGTGATCAATTTTCCATTGGTTGTGCATGATTTGGGACCTACTGACCATGTTAATGATGATATTTAGTGAATAAATAGAGAAACTCTTTGAGACATTTACAACAGAGTCGCAATTATGCAAATCAGCACCAGAATACCACAAGGCATCCAAGGCGGACCAGTTAGGAGGGAACAGAGAATGTAATCGAGAGATTTGTGGACAATCTAATAATTACAGAAGAATCAGATTGTAATGTTGTTATAGATGGTGGCTTTAAGGTGTTTAATTTTACTCACATCTCTTCAGGTGAATCATGTTTCATTATTTAAAAATGGATTTAGGTTTATCCTACCATTTAAACAGGATATAGTTAAACTTTTAATCCAGTTTAACATGTATACTAGACAACTGAATCTATGTTTTTTGGAAATTAACTCCAACTTAATACATGTTTAACATGTAAGAGGAAAAGTATTTTTATGCCACCAAGTAATCCATTGATTTCAATTTTTGAGAGAATTTTTGAGAGCAAATTTGGATTTGTACTTCAACATTCAAGGTTTTCTAATGAAATTTATCAGTGGAATAAAGGGAATTATTGCATCAAATCAAAGGCAATAAAAATATGAGTCATGAAATCGGACAAAGGGGATGTGGTTGTAAGTATGGAGTACTTGATGTGTGCCAGTAAAATGTTAGACATTTTGAATGATACATGTACATGTATGCAAGTCTCAAAACAACCAGTGATTCCTGCAAAATCTGAAATACTGAAGGTCCACAAAAAATGTACACAATCCCCCTTTAGACCGATTGTGTCAGCCAGTAACTGAAAAACAGATCCTCTGGCCATGTATGTAGATTTCTGCTGTAAAAGCTTGGTAGAAAAAGAAAGCCATATTATTTGCGGCTCTTGGTATTTATTGAAACTTTTAAACATCACTTCCTTTAAAGAAAATGTGTTATTTATTACCATAGATGTGATTAATTTGTTCTCAGTTATTCCCCATGACACTGGTTCACAGCATTTTCAAAATATATTATTGAGGTACATGACGAATAATTATCTTACTATTGTAAATATCCTTGAACTTTTGGAATTAGCCCTAAAAACAATTATGTTTATTTTAATGATGAGTACTATCACCAGACAACAGGTGTGGTGATGGGGGTAAGATGTGCACCCACAAACACCAACTTGATGTTGGCTGAATGGGAAAATAATAAAGTGCTTACTTCTTCTTTCTTTGTTTCTTCTTTCTTTAAAAATGTATATAGATACTTTAGATTTCTGGATGATATTGTAATATTATGGTTAGACGAGCCCCAGGATTCACGAAGGTTCCATGCAAGAATAAGTTATTCTTGCACAGAACCGACCATGTCCATGTATTATGCTGACATGTACTTCCTATGTGTGTCTCCCATATCTAACTGATTCTGCACACAAACACAGACACACACACGCACGCACACACACACACACACACACACACACACACACACACACACACACACACACACACACACACACACAATCTCACTTACCAGAAAATTGCATTCATGAGACAACTTTGCTGAAAACTTATTTTAACGAACACCTGGAACACTGAAGATGTACTCCAGGAAACTAAGCAGTGGACCACCATGGTGAACTTACACTTTTGCCCACTATAGTGCGATCTTGGAGCTGGTATATTTAGTTGTGTGCGGAGGGGGCTTAGCTGAATGCACCCCCCCCCCCATCTGGGTGACTTTGATTTGCTTTGGTTCTTTTTTCTTTTTTTCTTTTTTTATGGTGGCCAAGTGGTTAGTTTCCCAGAGTACAACTTCGATGTTCCTGGTGTTCATCAAAATAAGTTTTCTGCGAAGTTCTCTCATGAATGTAATTTTCGGGTAAGTGAGAATTCGATAATAGGAAGAAGACCCATATATATGTGTGTGTTTGTGTGTGTGTGTGTGTGTGTGTGTGTGTGTGTGTGTGTGTGTGTGTGCGTGCGTGTGTGTGTGTGTGTGTGTGTGTGTGTGTGTGTGTGTGTGTGCGCGTAAATATATATATAGCTATACATACTTATGTTCATATATCCTCAACATTGATGCATGTCCCGTGTATATTGGATGGTCACTGTCAGTGATGCTATGCATGTTTGCACATATTACCTGGAACTGATTCACATTGCAGCAATAACTTGCTCATCACAGTATTGCCTTCTGTTGCATCATTTATCAGGCATAGTATGTGATATATATATATATATATATATATATATATATATATATATATATATATATATATATACCTATGTTGATATATCCCCAACATTGTTGGATGTCACATGTAGGTTGGGTAGTCACTGTCACTGATGCTATGCATGTTTCACATATTACCAAGAACTGAGTCACATTGCAGCAATAACTTGCTCATCATAGCATTGCCTTCTGTGTAACATTCCATATCAGGCAAAGGATGTGATGATTGCTTGTGTTTATTTTCTTTTTGACCAGTCCTTGTGATGCTTGTAATTACTCATGCTGCTGTGAGAGTTATACAGTGTAGTAACACACTGTTGCACATCATACAATGCTATGTGTGATGCATCAATGTATAACTTCTGCTTTTGTGTATGTTTTTGCTGATACTTTACCATACATTCTCAGAAACATCATGGGCCTAGATTTCTTCTGTTAGTGGCTGTTTTATGGAGAACATTCCATACTATATGTATAATGATATCTTATCTGTCCAATGATATCTTCTGTTGTGCATACCTCCTGCATACCACACATTTGCCTGTGTGGTCTTCTTTGGTAATATAATGTGCAGGGAGTCTTCCTGGGCTAATCTTTCCTCTGAGTGATATGTATATATTCTTACTGTCATGTCTTATGCTTATGCTATGTATGACATTCAATGTGGACAATTAATGATTTCTTGCCATTAGTTGTGATTTGTGTTGCTGTTGTGGGGCAACATGTGAACATCACTGTTTAGTCTTCATACATTTGTCTGTGTGGCTTGTCATCACTCAAAGATATGTGTTAGACTCTGCTGTGTTGCTTGAGCTTGGACATATGACCACTAACACTTGCAGCTGGCAAGCCACTGTGTTTTGCTGTCATCATGTTGTTTAGCATGGCATTCACTGTAAACCTGTATGATACTTTTTGCAGTACACCCACAGATGTGCCCATGCATCTGAATCTTGCTTTCTGCATGGCAAACAGACTGTCAATGGTGTTTTGTGTCACTGTGCTTGCTCTGTTGTATGCACAGTGGATAACCGCAGTCACTTATTTGGGAGAAGGAGATGACACATATGCTGTCTTCATGCTTAATGTTGACAGGTCTAGATTCTGCTTACATCATAGCTGTTTTCCTGTACTTACCAAGCAGAAGTCCCTCAGATATTTTACCATGTTTGAAAGCAGCACTCAGACTGCTTTTTCTCCATATTGCACCATCATGCACACTGCTGGGGTGTGTTACCATGATATGGGTAATGATGCCATCTGCTGAGCACATCACCTGACAATTGAGTGATGGCCACCCATTCTGATTGAGGTATCATTCAGTATTATGTACAACTGGGGTTTTAACTGGGATGAGCATACAGTCTGTTGCACCAAGGACACAGGGAAGTTGGGTATGGCATAGAACTGTTGCATGGCAGTTGTTTGATCCATGAATGTTGCTTGGAAATGGATGCACCCATCCACCTTGGTGCACATTTTTGCCAGGAAATATGAGAGTATGTGATTGGCAGCTGTCTAGAACACTACTACAGAATCTCCCTTATGCCACTAAAATGTCCTAGAGGCCAGTATACCTAGACTTAGTCACACTATTGTTTCTATCAACTATGAACATACATGTTGCATGCACACATTCTACACTCAGCATGCAACAGCCCTCTGTCTAATCTGTATCTATCTATTATTTCCTGGTCAGAGAGCTGGCGTAACTGTAGCTTGGCTCTGTGCCTTGCTCGCTGCCTTCTAGGATGTATTTGCAGATCATCCTCTAGTATGGTTTGCAGTACCTCCAGCCTGCTGTTGTGCATTAAATGCCAGTTGCATAATATTTTTTATGTATGGTTTGTGGTTTCTGCAGGATTCCACATGGCTCTGTGGAATATAGTGCTGTTAAGATAAAGCACATATGGCCTCTGCTGAGTGCTTTTCAAAAAGTCATTAAATTAAGTGTTTTGTCACATTTTTATTTATTTAGCATTTGTTTACTGGGAAAATCTGACTGGAACGGAGCCCATTTTCAGCAGAGGCCTATGGAAAAATGCTCCGAATGCATGTCTTTGAAATGTGGGAGGAAACTGAAGCACCCAAAACAAACCCACACAAATGCAGGGAGGACATGCAGACTCCACAAAGAAGGCACCCCAGCTGAGGATCAAACCAAAGAATCTCTTGCTGTGAGGTAATGAGACTAACTGCTGCACCACTTCAAAGGTGTATACTAGGCTAACAACCACTAGGGTCCTTATAACCCTAGCCGTGCAACCCAAATGTAATCTACAAATTTGATTTATATAGGTGGAGATTTATTGCCTTTTTATGTCCACCAGAGACATAGTAGCCAGGCCAGGGGTGAACTTCCAATTATCAAATGAAGGTGGAAATATTCAAACCCTGCACCCTTGCCACAAGAAGCAGCTCATTACTAATGTGGAGCTTTAGTCCTCTGCCCTAACTGCTAGAGTTACGCATGTAAGTTGCATTGGGCATGGCTGCTGTGTTTTGAAATCTAGCAGGCATACTTGAAGTCCATAATTATCCAACATTGAAGAGATAATTACTTGGTCTTGTTTTAGTGTACTCTGCTGAATCATGTCTGCTACTGATGAGCATGATGGCTGCCTTTGGCGTGCTGCACTGTCTGCAGGTTTGTTTTGGAATCCAGCCCAATATCTTATTTTAAATCAAAAACCTTTATCTCTTAAGTTTGTCATTCCAGTTAATTTCAATCATACATTTCAAATTATTTGCTCAAGAATTCTGGATAAAACTAGAAATAATGGGTGGGGGGGCAAGGTGCCAAATCAGAGATAATTTAAATATTATGCTAATTCACTATAAAACTTAATAGAACAATTTTTGCATCAACATGCATTTTCTAAACATGAATTTTGAAACTTTAATGTCTGGTATTAATTAACTGAGTGACTGCAATCCTAACCGATTTACTAGAAAATCAAACATTTTATGACAGACAGGCAAAATATTAGACAGAATTGAATATGTTCTGCAAAATCACTGAAAGTTTAGAGATACAGTCCCAAATGCTTACTAATCCACAAAAATACACCGTTCAGCCACTGTCTGTTGTGATATTCAAAGTCAAAGTCAAGTAAAAGTAAACTTTATTGTCATTTAGACACCACAAGTAAAGGCTAAATGAAATTGTATGCATCATGTTCGAATTGAGAAGACAAATACATGCGTACATACACATGCTTAGAAGAGAGACATATACATACATACAACTAACTACGTGTATCAGACCTAAAATTTACCTTTCTCTTAGACATTTACATTATTACTTATTACTTACAATTATTCTATGCACCATTATACCACTGATTGGTTCCTTATTGCACTTGTACTTATTACATAATATAATTCTCATGTTCTTTATATTAAGAGAATATCTACCAGTTTGTATTGCACATAATTTTCTTGTAAACTGATAAGTTGACTGTGATGTCTTATTGTTATTGCGCTATTGTTTGGTTATCACAAACTTGTCAGTGTCTCACATCCCTGAGATTAATACCAGACTTCAAGAGTCTAATCACTTGAGGGAAAAAAATGTTCTTGAACCTGGTCATTTTACAGCATACGCTGCGGTATCTTCTGCCAGATAACAGGCATGTGAGCCGTTCAAAAACAGGGTTTGTAGGATCACTTGTTATTTTTGTTACTCTGTTGTAACAATGTGTTGTGTATAGATCCTTTATCTCTGGAAGTTTGAATCCCATTATTTTTTCTACAGTTCCATCTTTTGTAGGGCTTTCTGATCTGCAGCTGAACAGCTTCTGTACTACACCACAAAGTTGCATGTTAGGATATTTTCTATGGTACAATTGTAGAAGGTGGAGAGAAACTGCTGGCATTGATGGGCCTTCTTTACTATTTGACTGGTATTAGTTGACCAAGAAATATCCTATGCTATATAGACCCCCAGGAATTTTATGTTCTTTACCCTTTCCATTACCTCCCCATTTATCATGAGAGGAGAGTGAGCTGGTTATACTCTCCTGATGTCTATTATGATCGCCTTGGTTTTGCTGACATTGAAGTCAAGATTATACCTGGCACACCAGTCAATCACAGAACTCACTTCTTCCCTGTAAGCATTTTCTTCTCCTTTGCTGATGAGGCCCACTTCTGTAGTGTAATCCGCAAACTAAATGATGTGATTGATGTTAAATCTGGCTTTACAGTGGTGGATCACAATAGTAAACAGTAGCAGGCTTTGCACACAGACCTGAGGTATGCATGTGATGATAATGATGCTCTTTGAGGAATTCTTGCCCGCACATATTCTTTGGGATCTTCCAGTCAAAAAGCCTAGGATCTAGTTGCACATGTGGTTGTTAACACCTAAATTGTGGGATGAACTGAAATCAATAAACAACATTCTGACATAACTGTCTAATTTTTCTAGGTATGCCATTGTGAGATGCAGTGCAACAGAGATGGCATCTGCAATTGAGCGAACTGCAGTAGAACAAGTGCTGCTGGAAAGTTTCCTGTCAGGTGTTTTTTTTAACAACCTTTCAAAGCTTTTCATGATGATGGGTGTGAGGGCCACTAGTCTATAATTATTAAGGTTAGAGGGAGTGGCTTTCTTCAGTAGTGGTATAATGTTTGTGTTTTTAAAGCACTTGGGTTCCTTTGCTTGGCTGAGGGAGATATTAAATATATCTCGCAGTACAGTGTTTAGTTGTTCAGCACAGTCCTTTAATATCTTATCGCAGAGGCTCTCAAAAAAAATCTGCTCAAGCAACAGAGACCTCCAAAGAAGAAACGCATGCACCGTCCACCCCCCAATACAACCCAAATGACACATAGCCCACAAACTCAGTGTGCCACTCAAACACAGCCCATAATACATAACAATGTACCCAACACTCTAGTCATAGGTGACTCTATAGTCAGGCACACTGATGTTCCACTCACTAGGCTAAACAAGGAGAAAGTTACTGTCAGCTGACTGCTGGGTGCCAGGATCTGCCACATAATGCACGCACTCAGGTCACTCCACAACAAGTACAAATATGACTCTGTCATTGTCCATGTTTGTGTGAATGACCTGAGATGGGGTCTATATTAGATAAACAAAAGTTTATCTTACCAAACACTAACATGAGCGAAAATCCCAGAACCCGAAACCGGAATTGTGAGATTGCAGTACAGTGAAGATGGGAATATTTGCCCTTTCCTCACAGTAGTGTGATCTCGGAGTTGGAATATATATTTAGCGAGAGGTGTGGGGGGGGGGCACAGCCCCCCACAATTGCAGTTTCAAGTTTCAGGATTTTCTATAATGTCAGCATTCAGTAAGATAAACTTTTGTTTATCTAATATAGATGTACATCCCTGGACTATATGAAAAGAGACATGGAGGAGCTCTCTGATCTTGTAGCCCAGGCAGGTATGACCCTAGCCCTGAGTAGCATCCTGCCATCACCCAGAATGATACCACAGTACAAGGACAAAATGATTGACTTCAACAATTGGCCAAGCTTTTGGTGTCATTCTAAGGGGATCCAGTATCTGTCTGCCTGGGATGACATGATCGACAGACCACGATGCTTTGCCAGAGATGGCCTGCAACTGTCGGCCTTGGGATTCTGGATACTAGCTAAGGCTCTTGCCAGCCCTATAGTGCCTTTTTTAGGCAAGGTTCAAATGACAAATTCACCACCGTAACAGGTACTAGCAAGTAAAATCTGAGGGTAATGCTACTCTATGCTAGAAGTCTAAACCTCAAAATGCATTCACTCGTGGAACTCATTAAAATAGAGAACATCGACATCTGTGCAGTGACAGAGACCTGGTTAAAGACTCCAGAAAGCACCTCGGCATTATCAAGCTATAATTCATACAACATAACCTGGACTGAAATACTAATGCTGGAGGCATGTCCATATTCATTAAGAATATCAACACCTACAGGCTAGTTGCTCAGCATAATGCATCTGAGATTATCCAAGTGCAACTAACTCTGGGCAAGACCACAATCCAAATTGTAACTTGCTACAGATCCCCCGTCATGCCCCTGGATTCCTACTCCTCATTTCTTCATACACCTGAAAATATTAGGGTACAACCCAACACCCTAATAATGGGTGATTTCAACTACACCACCATTAACTGAAAAAACTACTCATATTCTAACTCTTTTGCTCAACGTTTTCTGGAATTCATAAATTCCAATGCCTTGGATCAACTTATCCTCACCCCCACCAGGGGCAGCAATTATCTAGACCTGGTCATTACCAACATGGGTGACTGGTGTTCCACACCAGAGGTCAATGCCTCGTTGGCCAGATCCAACCACAAGCTAATCAGCCTGGACATCCACATCCCGCCCCCACCCTCATTAGGGAAACCACCGAAAAAATTTCTCCAAAGCCAACTTCACACTTCTTAAGATAGAAGTGGCAAACTTCACAACACCCATGCAAATGGACAATAGAGGTACAACTGCTGAATCCTACACAAATACACTTTATAAGCACTTACATGAGTGCATGGATTGTGCTATCCATAACAGAACTAAAATGCTATCCTCCAAAAAAACGAAGCCAATCTGGTGGTCCCCTGTCATAAACAAACTCTACAACAGAAGAAAGAAACTGTTGCAAAAAAGAGCAAAATCCCATGACTGGAAGAACTCCCTGGTCAGCCTCAATAAGAAGCTGAGATCCCTCATAAAATCCTCCAAAGCTAGTTATGAAAACAAAATTGCCACTGATTCCAAAGACAACCACAAAGCATTTTATAGCTATGTCACGAATCTCAATGGCAGCACTCAGATCTGATCTGAGTTACAGCACAATGGCACTAAATATACAGAACCAACTGATATTGCCAACATCTTGGCAGATAGGTTCAATGCTAACTTTACCCCCCCAACCCCCTAAATGGCCCATCTCTATACCAGAAGAATACAAAGTTCCTGTAATCACGGCCGCACAGGTAAAAAACACTGTTTCCAAAGCCAATAACACAGCATCCATGGGACCTGACAACATCCCAGGCTGCATTCTACATGAACTACAGAATAAACTGGCACCCCACCTAAGCACCATGTTCAATCATAGCCTCATCTCAGGCTTTGTGCACACTGAATGGCGCACAGCGACAGTTATCCCACTCCACAATGGGGGAGCCACCACAGACCCGGGGAACTACTACCCCATTAGCCTAATGAGCCTGGTCTGCAAGGCCATGGAATGAATCATCATGCAACTTATAAACAAAGACACTGGTAATCTCCAAACTCTGGACCCCACCCAGTTCAGGTTTGTAAAAGGCAGATCATGTCTTCTAAACCTGATTGACTTCTTTGAAGCAATCACAAAAGCTATAGAAGAGGGTAAGGTGTTTCACACAGCCTATCTAGATCTCACCAAGGTTTTTGACACCATCCTCCACCCTGGAATTATAGATAAACTCACTAAACTAGGTTTAAATCCCTATGTCACAAGATGGGTTGTCAACTGGCTCACTGACAGAACCCGCACTGTGAAAGTAGCAGACTCCAAATCTGACTTCAGACTAGTGACAAGTGGAGTACCACAGGGTTCAGTCCTGGGTCCTCTCCTGTTTGGTATCTACTTCTCTGAAGTACAGGCTAACACAGAAGGTCTTTGGCTAATGAAGTTCGCAGATGACTGCAAACTAGGAGCAATAATCAAAACTCCTAATGATGTGGCCATCCTACAAAAGGGCCTCACTGAGACAGATGCCTGGTGTCAAAGCCATGGCCTCAAACTCAATGCCAAAATCCCTTTTGGTAAAAACTCTGTACCCATGAACTACCACATATGCTGTAGTCTACTTAACACTGAAAGTGTGATAAGAGACCATGGGGCACAGGTGGACATTAGTCTCTCCTTTGATAATCACATTGTCACAGTAGTCAGGAAATCCATCTACGTGGCACACCTCATCATAAAAGGTTTGTCATCCAGTTAAAAACAGATCATTGTTCCACTCAACTCATCAATCATTAGACCCATTATAGAGTACGATGCCCCTTTTGGTATGTATCTGTTAGAAAAATATGTATTAATGTGTGTATGCTTAATGCTAATTAATAGTCAGAAGAATTAACACGTTTTTCATTCTATTTTACATGCACTGTGTTATATATAAAATGAGTTTCATATGAGACTGAAAAAGATGCTTTTTGAAAACTGCAGTATGCTTTCTGAAACTTGCAAGATGCCCTCTGACCTAGTAATTACTAGCACAGCAATACTCATGTTTATGCCTTTTGGAAATGTACTTGAGAAGCAGGTGCTTATCTGCTAGGTCAGGAACGAATGAATGAACAATACTATATTCTGTAAATGTAATGATTTTAAACAATCAGCTCTGTTCGAAGCATGAGAACATGTACAGCTGCAGAAGCTTAGAGATAAAGTAGACAAAGGATTATTAGAGAAATGAACTGTTAGCATTGTGCTTGAATTAGCCATAGTACCTTGAATGGTAACATAACATGTATCTAACTGGTGGTAATCAAGGCCACATTGTTTTCCTCAGAAAGTTTCTCACAAAAATTGATAAATCAGCAGAAATTCATGGGACTGATGGTCAACAAATGATGATGAAAAGACTGGTAATTTATTATGTCAGCTTGGTAGGCCATGTCTAGTTAGAGAATGTATAAAAGTGAAAGTATTTCCTGTTTGTAGTTAGACAAACTCTGTAATAGCACGTTTTTGTCTCGTTGCTGCAAGATTAAAGTACCTTAACCTAAACCTACCATGTTTTGATAATTTTTAAAGTATATTTTTCCTTTGACAGTTTGGTCCTTCGGACTGGAAAGTACCTCTCGCTCTAGGCCTAGGTCAGAAGTGGGCCCAGTGGCATGCATCCATACGGAGAAGAGGCCAAATCGGCTCTTCTGTTTTGGAAGACCTCCGACTGAATTGTTCAAAAGAGGCCAGCCACTGTTTCTGATCTGGGATTGGAGGACGAGTCAACGATCTGGTGGATCAACTCACGGAAGGTCAGGTAAGGAGGAATTTACCTTATTTCTGTTTTAAGATCAGGGACTAGTTACAGAACTGTTTTTGTCAGGAAGATTTGCATGTGCAGATCAGGGACAAAAAAAGGTTACTGTCTTGTCATAGATCAGGGAAACAGAATAGGTAGACAGTTATTCTAGATAAACTGTGAAAAGGTGTAGAACCATGGTACTACATGATAAGAAGGGTTATGTAACAATTTACAGCTTAGCTAAGACAACATGGGAAATCAGTGCACGAAAAGTTCCCGAGACCTGCCCCTAACTGAAGACATGAAATATATGCAATTACAGCGTGCAGACAATGTTAAGTACTATACAAAATGGGTTGATAAGTATAAATTTGATGGTAATTTAGATAAACTTGCACTTATTAAACTTGTCAGGCAACTTAAAACAGATGCAAAAGGTCAATTAAAAAAGCAACGACAATTAGGAGTTCCTCAGGCACATAGGTGGCTTGAGGAAGCAAATTGCAGGGAACAAAAGATTAAAAATTCAAAAACAATGTTCTTAGACAAAGAAGACAATAACTTGGCAATAGTGACGGCCCCTCCTTCGCCCCCTCCGCTTCCCTTACTAGAATATGAAGCAAGTGGACAAGCTGATCCACCTCTGCTATACCCAGCTGTTTCTACAGCATTAAAACCGTTTGTCAGGGATCCTATCGAGACAAGGTCTCGAACACGCAACTTGAGAGGGGAGATTGAATTATATGAAATAAATAGGAAATCACAAGCTATGAGTGAGGAAGAGATATGTCCACTCATAGAAGTACCAAATCCTCAGGCAGGACAGGCAGGACAGGATCCGACTCTTTTAGTTTATAGACCGTGGACACTGGAAGATGTCCGGAAAGCCACGGAGGGAATTCCCTATCCGAAAGTGAATTTTAGAAAATTTTTAGAAGATTTACAGGGTATGATATTAAGTTACGATTTAAATGGAGAGGAAGTAGAAAAAGTAGTTAGACAAATTGTAGGTCCAGATTGGCACATGATCAGTGGCGACTGGAATCCCCGTGACGCAGAGCTTAGACCACTCCCACATACTAATGCAGAATTAGATGGCAGAGTAAAGGGTCTGACAGACCGAATCTCTGAAAAATGGAATCCTAGGGCTGATTGGACTTGCATTAATCAGTGCATTCAACAAGAAGGTGAAATGGTTGATAGATATTATGCTAGATTATTAGAATGTTTTAATAACCACTGCAGAATGCAGATACCAGAAAATCAGACACATGATTCCCCATATGAGCAGCAGCTAAAAAATGCATTCTTGAAAGGAAGTATAACTCCCATTAGCAACTTTATTACGAAGCACATGGTAGATCATCATACAAGTAGATTGCAGCCATTACTTGAATATGCAAGACATGCAGAAAGACATTTTAATAGTAAAAAGAAAAAGAAAAATCAAGTATTTTCAGCAGAAGATGGGTCAGAAGTTTTTGTAGTACAAACTGGGAGAAAGGGTAAGAAAAATACCCAGGGAAACAAACAATCTGATAAACGATCAGAAGATTTTGAAGAAAGAAAGAAAAAGGGTGAATGTTTTAAATGCGGGAAAAAAGGACATTTAGCAAGGGATTGCAGGCTAAATAAAAAGGTGACTACAGAAAATAAGGAGGATGAGGAATGACTATATGATAGTCAGGAATCACTGAATGAGAATGAATGGGAAAAGACAAGTGCAAATGTGATAGCAAGGGTAGAGGATGTGACAGAAGGGGTAGAAGATGTACATGAATTTGTAGATGTTGATGAAAAAGAAATTTTAGACTTAGCATTATTGAGCCTAGAGCTCTACTTAGCAGACACAAAACCTGAAGTTACGCTTCTAGTAGAGGGGAGGGAAGTCAAATTTTTGTGTGACTCAGGGGCTTCACGGACCCTGATACACCCTTCCAAATTACTGGAAGATTCAGAATTACCAGATTATATACTAGTGAAAGCAGCTAATGGACAGCTGTATCGGGAGCCACTCTACCATGACATAGCAATAACAGACCCCGTTTCAGGAATGACCCAGAAAAGTAAAATTGTGGTTTTTGCAAAATGCCCAGTAAATCTCTTGGGCAGAGACTTAATGCAGATATTTGGAATAGCCGTAGTTCTAACCATGCAGGGTATGGAAGCACAGCGACAAATGGATACCTTTGTAGTGCGACCGGAGGGTGAGACATATTATTGGTACAGCCAGGACTTGGTTACAACTGGTCCAGGGGCAGTAACCAAAGAACTGATGAATGTAGCCATCAGTAAATCCCCCTCCCTTGACATTGACAAACAACATTTGTTGCATTGTACTCTATATTGCTGTAATAGACCAGGACCTGATAAAGAATATGAACAGGAGTTGTTTCAAAACCATGCAAACAGGCTAGTGTTACGAAACTTGTACTGGGACACAGAAGGAAACAGTGTAATAAGCTGTTCATTGCCCCAGGAGTTTTTAGCACTTTACAAATCTAATCGATTGCCACATGTTAGCTTAACCAAAAATAGAAGTTTGAAATGGGCACAAGGTGGGAAAAACAGACAGAATTAGAACTCTCCGAACAAGGAGTACAGAAGCAGAAATTGAATTGGATAACACAGACACACTCAGCTGTGCACTCACGGGCAAGTGAAAATAGCTGAGTATTACTCTTATTGGAAGAAGAGGAAAAAGCCTTGCAAAACATACCAGAGACTCTCTGGTCAACAGGGAAATCAGATGCAGGGCTTATTCGAACAGCAGGACCAGTTACTATTACGCCCAAATCAGCATTTAGACCTAAGAAAAGACAGTATCCCTTGAGAAAGGATGCAGAGATAGGGATCAAACCTATAATAGCAGCCTTACTCAAGGAAGGAGTCTTAATAGAATCTCCCAATTCACCATGTAATACACCCTTATTTCCTGTTAGGAAAGGAAATGGGGAGTGGCGTATGGTCCAAGATTTACAAGCTGTAAATAATGCAGTTATACTTAGGGCACCAACGGTGCCAGATCCACACACTCTATTGAATGATTTAAAGCCTCAGCAAAAGTATTTTTCTATGGTAGATATTAGTAATGCATTTTTCTCAATACCGATACACCCCGACAGCCAACATTGGTTTGCATTTACATTTCAGGGGAAACGGTATATATATATATATATATATATATATATATATATATACGAGATTACCACAGGGATATTGTGAAAGTCCAACAATATTTGCACAAGAAATGGCAAGCAACCTGGCGGGATATATCCCACCGAAAGGTAGTCAGATTTTACTTTATGTAGACGACATTCTGCTGACAGCCCCCACCCAGCAAGAATGTAGAGAGGATACCATAGCATTATTACAACTTTTAGCTACTCAAGGACACAAGGTGAACAAAAACAAACTAAAACTTTGGAGAAAACAAGTTAAATACCTGGGATATGTAATATCCAAAAAAGGCAGAATATTAGATGAAGGTAGAAAAACAGCAATATTACAAGCACCTAGACCAACTACCAAGAAGGAAATGATGTCCTTCCTGGGAACTACTAACTTTTGTTGGAGTTGGATACCAAATTATGCTTTGGAATCTGCTCCACTGACTAATTTGATATTAAAAAAGCCGATGGCAGCACAGGATTTATTACAGTGGACACCAGAAGCAGAAGCAGCTTTCTGCAAGTTAAAACAACTGATAGCATCATCTTTAGTTTTAGGATTACCAAACAATCATAAGCAATTTTTCCAAACTGTAGACTGTAAGCAAGGTTATATGACATCAGTGTTGACACAGCAACATGGGGACAAACAACGCCCCATAGCTTACTATTCATCACAGTTAGACCCAGTGACACGATCCCTGCCCCACTGTGTACAAGCAGTAGTTGCAGCTGCAATAGCAGTGCAGGCTTCGGCCTCAGTAGTGTTGTTCCACCCTCTCACATTGAGAGTGCCTCATGCAGTCGCAATTATTTTACTGCAAGAAAAAGTAGCATATCTTTCTCCTGCTAGACATCTTTCCTGTATGACTATACTGTTGAGCCAACCTCATATGACAATTGAATGATGTACAACTTTGAATCCGTCAACCTTGCTCCCAACCCCTGCAGATGGCAAACCACACTGCTGCCTGCAGGAGATTGAGCAAAACACATTACCTAGACAAGACCTTACAGATGTTCCCTTGGATGATGCCGAGGTGACGTACTGTGTGGATGGCTCGTGCAGGAGTGGTCCTACAGGACAGACTCCAGTGGGGTATGCAGTCGTTTCTGATACCGAGACTTTAGAAGCAAAATCTTTACCACACAACTTATCTGCACAAGCAGCAGAATTGATTGCCTTGACAAGGGCATGTACCTTAGCAGAAGGTAAGAAAGTGAATATTTTTACTGACAGTCAGTATGCTTTTTCTACTGTACATGTTTTTGCGCAGCAGTGGAAAAATAGAGGAATGATAACATCTACGGGTAAACCAATTAATCATGTGCAATTTATTTTAGATTTATTAGACTCTATTCGGTTACCTCAAAAAGTAGCTATTTGCAAATGCGTAGCTCATACCAAGCAACAGGATAGAATTTCAAAAGGTAATGCACGGGCTGATACAGCTGCAAAACAGGCAGCTTCAGCCTCAGAAGCTTTTCTTTTGAGTGAGGAATTACAACCCTCTGAGATTTTAGATTTAGAAATGTTGAAAACAATGCAGACACGTACTACAAATGTAGAAAAACAGAAGTGGATAAAATGAGGAGCAATTCTTGAAAAGGGACTGTACATCTCCAAGGAAAAAAAAAAACAATTCTGCCATCTAACTTGTTTAGATATGCAGCTTTGTTGAGCCATGGGCAGAGCCATGTCTCAACAGGGGGGATGGTACAGTTAGTGAATCGAGTGTTTACAACATATGGATTTACAAACTATACAAAAAATTTTTGTGCAGCATGCCATGTTTGTAACAAGCATCATGCACAAGGGGCATTGAAGCCTGAGCAAGGGAGTTTCCCCTACAGCACCGTATCTGTTCCATACTATTTGTATGGATTTCATAGAACTGAATAAATGTGAGAATAAAAAGTATTGCCTTATCATTATAGATATGTTTTCCAAATGGGTGGAAGCTTTTCCAACTAAAAATCCAGATGCAGCTACTGTTGCAAAGGTCCTTGTTAAAGAAATTATACCCGGATTTGGCATACCGGAAAAGATTTATAGTGATAACGGTACACATTTCGTGAACCAAACAGTGCAACAACTTAGTCGCTATTTCAGAATATCATTAAAAAATCACTGCGCATACCACCCCCAATCTGCAGGATTAGAGAGAGGCATAATGGGGTGTTGAAGAATAAGCTTAGGAAATTGCTGAGTGAGACACAAAAGAACTGGGTGCACTGTTTGCCTCTAGCACTGTTGAGCATGAGAACTGTTCCAAATGCAAAGGGATTGACTCCTTTTGAAACTTTTTTTGGGAGGGCATATTATACACCTCAGTGGAAACCTCTCATGTCTGCAGAGCAAGAGGCTGACAGTTCACTTGCATGGTATATGTGACGATTTTTGAATAACAAACTTTTGCAGTTAAATTCTGTTTCAGATAAAGAGTAACCGAAATCAGAAGCAGCAGTAGCCCCAGGCACCTGGGTCTGGGTGAAGATTGTGAAGAAAAAGAACTGGAGTTCTCTGAAGTGGGAAGGGCCATACCAGGTACTACTGTCAACACCCACTGCAGTCAAGATCGCGGAGCCAGCTTCCTGGATTCATTTGACGTACTGTAAACTGGTTAAGAACTTTGAATTGGACAAAAACCTTGTTACTGTTGTACAACGAGAAAACAATGGCCAGGTATAGAGTGAATAGAGACATTGAGCAACCTCAGAGAAATTGCATGATCATTTTGATAGCTATGCTAATCACATTGTTCTTTTTGTTGTGGCCACTCCTTTTTCCTGCCACAAAAGTTGAACTGATTAAACGTGATGGGCCAAACATAGACTGGCATCTGAACTTTAACACTTATCAGGTAATTACACGTGTGTATGCTGAGACATTTAATGTTTCGAACTGCTGTGTCTGCACAGCCATACCGACAGCATACGGGGGTTTATTGATGGCTGCTATCCCCCTGGGGGTCAATGAGACCTGGGAAAATCTGTTTTTTGACACAGTTGCTATTGAAGCATATGATAAGGTAGCACTGTATTTGCCTGTAACACAAAAAGGAATTGTATGTTTTTACAAAAATGATACCATCCAAGTGGGATGGAGCAAGTGTAATGTCACTGTACAGTATAAATGTTATACAAAAGCAAATGATTTAGGTGGCTCTTGTAGTACAGATTATAACTAATTTCTTAAATCTATGCATAAGACTCTTGATCAGGTACAATGTAATCCTGTACTTTTTAATCAGTTATCCGTAATAGATAGGAAAATGTTTCATGCAGGGCAGTCATTTCGTAACAAAGTAACAACTAAAGTAGAGGACTGTTATTTTGTGTGTGGTAAAAAAGCATATAAATGGTTACCTGAGAATTGGTCTGGCAGTTGTTTTTTGGGATACCTGGTCCCGGCCATATGACACACTGCAGTTTTACCTCAGGGAAGTATTCGAAACACCCGAGATGTAACCAAAAAGACTGTTAAGAAACCTGAGAATCCAGTGGGACAGATCAAAGCAGGCTGGAAAGACCATCATAATGTGGGAACCAAACTTGCGCACATGGACTTGAGTGATGCTGTCATATTGTGGGCAGGCATTTTACCTGCATATGGCGCAGTTAAATCAATTTGGGAGCTGTGAAAACTGTCTAAACTTCTCGAAGTAATGAGTAATGCGACTTTCTCTGCTCTTGAACTGATAACTGATGAACTGAATGCCATGAGAACTGTAGTGCTCCAAAACCGAATGGCTCTTGACTTCACCCTAGCGGTGAGGGGTGGGACGTGCGCTTTAATCAAAGAAGAATGCTGTGTGTTTATTCCTGATCATCAGCATGAGATTAACGATCATCTTGAGGTAATTCAGTAAGTGTCGGCCATGACCAAACCAGGCCTAAACCCTCTGACAGACTTTTTCCAGAATGTATTTGGGGTGTAGGGTTCCATCCTAATGAACATACTGATTGCCATTGGGGTAGGATTACTCCTAATAGGAGTTTGTGTTTGTTGTGGAATCCCCTGCATGAAGAAATTAATAAAAGAATTCATAGACATATCAGTATCTGAGACTATGTATCAAAGTACTGAATTTGAAGAGCTGCTAGAATGTGAAACACTTTCATAAAAGTTTAAACTGAATGACTTTCTAAACTGCAAATCCTGATTGGAAGAGGTTAGGAAAAGAAGCAAATTGTTTATTCTTTTTTTGAAAATAGAATTAAAAAGTATTAACAGGAGGGAAATGTTAGAAAAATATGTATTAATGTGTGTATGCTTAATGCTAATTAATAGTCAGAAGAATTAACATGTTTTTCATTCTATTTTACATGCACTGTGTTATATATAAATTGAGTTTCATATGAGACTGAAAAAGATGCTTTTTGAAAACTGCAGTATGCTTTCTGAAACTTGCAAGATGCCCTCTGACCTAGTAATTACTAGCACAGCAATATTCATGTTTATGCCTTTTGGAAATGTACTTGAGAAGCAGGTGCTTATCTGCTAGGTCAGGAACGAATGAATGAACAATACTATATTCTGTAAATGTAATGATTTTAAACAATCAGCTCTGTTCGAAGCATGAGAACATGTACAGCTGCAGAAGCTTAGAGATAAAGTAGACAAAGGATTATTAGAGAAATGAACTGTTAGCATTGTGCTTGAATTAGCCATAGTACCTTGAATGGTAACATAACATGCATCTAACTGGTGGTAATCAAGGCCACGTTGTTTTCCTCAGGAAGTTTCTCACAAAAATTGATAAATCAGCAGAAATTCATGGGACTGATGGTCAACAAATGATGATGAAAAGACTGGTAATTTATTACGTCAGCTTGGTAGGCCATGTCTAGTTAGAGAATGTATAAAAGTGAAAGTATTTCCTGTTGCTAGTTAGACAAACTCTGCAATAGCATGTTTTTGTCTCCTTGCTGCAAGATTAAAGTGCCTTAACCTGAACCTACAAGTTTTGATCATTTTTATAGTATATTTTTCCTTTGACAGTATCTCAGAAGACATCTACAACAACTGGAAAGGTAGCAGAAATACCTCACAAAGATGATTACTGGCTTCAAACAGATGTCCTCCACAGACGGTCTCAAAAAACTCCAGCTTTACTCCATCATATATCGCCTACTCAGAGGCGATCTCTGCCTAACATACAAAGCTATGTCAAACCCAGAGCTGTTGGACATGCTCCACTTAAAGAAATCCCAATCTCTCCAAGCTACACGCTCTAGGGACCTAAACCTTTTCACCACAATAAACAGAACATGCTGGAGGGATAGATTCCTGTCCCAGAGACTTCCCATACTCTGGGACAAACTACCTATCTATATCAAACAAAGCTCCTCATTAGCACTCTTCAAGAAAAATCTTGATGATTGGATGGGAAATAAGAAATTCACCCAAGGGATCAACTCTGTGGCTCTGCTTGACAGGGGCACAGGAAAATAATTTTCTTGGGTGGGAAAGCCAGAGTAGCTTCTTGGCTAGGCTTCTATAGGCCCTAGGGCCAATAGCCTAGTACCTACCTATGTACCTATGTACCTATGTTGTCTGGCCTGTCAGCCTTTCTTAGATTCATCTGACACAAGATCTTTTTCACTTCAGCTTGGTTTAGAATAAGCACTTCATTGCCTGGGTCTGTATGGAGTAACAGTGCCTTGGAGCAGTTCCTCTCCTCAAATCTGCTTTAGAAGATGTTCAGCTTATCCAGGAATTCTCTGCTGTCTTCATATTGAACTTATGTCAGTTTGTATTCAGTTATGGCTTTTATTTCCTGCCACATATTCCTGGAGTCCTTCATGTCAGTGGAATGGTTTTGTTCTTTCCATATGCCCTCTTTGCCTCCCTTATCCATTTTTTCATATTTGCCCTTGCCACCCTAAGAGCATCTTTGTCATTCATCTTGAATGCCACATTGCGTCCTTTTACAAGCTCATATACTTTGCCTGTTAGCCATGGTTTTTGGTTTGCTCTTTTGATGATGTTTTTATTCACCATTATGTCTTCTACACATTTAGATGTATATGCCACCACTGTTTCTGTGTATTCATCCAAGCTGATCTGTTTGTTGGTCGACTGTAGCAGCCTCTATGAATGTGTTTGAGTTCTCAAAGCAATCTTGGATTGCTGTGATTGCACCCTCTGGCAATACATTGTCTTGCTTCACAGTGGGCTTTCCCCTGATTAGTGATGTTTTATATACTGGTATTAACATAATTGTAACGTGGTCTGAGCTACCCAAGGGTCGATGATGCACAGCTTTATATGTCAACCTAATATTGGTATATACTTTGTCCAATGTGTTACTTCCTCTTGTACCCAATCCTACATGTTGGTAACATTGGGATAATATTGACTTCATCTTTGCCTGATTGGAATCTCCTCCAATAATGTGTACAAATCCATGTTTTTATTTTCTAGAACACAAATTGAGTTATACAGCATAGTTAGAGATTCACTAGTGTTTGCACTTGGTGGTATATACACTGATGATGCTATTGAACTATCTGAGAAAATAAAAGGCCCTACATATTACTGCTAGGAGCTCTTTGTTTGCAGAGCAGTGGCTCAGTACAATGTCTCAGTTTCTGCACAACTTGTTATTTACATACAAGCAGACTCCCCCTCCTCTAGACTTCCCACTGAGTGCATGGTTTCTGTCTGCACGAAAGAGTGTGAGCTTTTCCAGTTGTACTGCACTTTCATTAATGCTATTATAGGTTCATAGGTTCATACTAGGCTATCTGCCCTAGGGCATTTATAAGCCTAGCCAGAGTGTGTTTGGCTTTCGCCACCCATTTTAAATTAATTTTGCTATGCCTTTTTTTGTAGTTAGTATACTGTGCCTCTGTCTAACAGTGACACAGAAGTGATAGCCGGGGTAAACCTATGATCTCCCATCCACTCATCAAGATTCCTCTTGAAGAGAGTCAATGTGGGACTCTGCCTAACCTGGACTGGGATTTTATTCCAGAGTGAAGGGAGCCTCTGGGTTATGAATCTGTCCCTCCAGCATGTCCTATTTATTTCAGTGCTGAGGTTCAAGTCTCTCGCGCACGTAGCTCGATGGGATTTGGATTTTCTGAGGTGCAGCATGTCCATTAATTCCGGGTTGGACATGGCTTTATACGTCAGGCACAGATCGCCTCTGAGCAGGCGGCATGCCACTGAGTAGAGCTGGAGTTTCTTTAACCGGGCAGCATATGGCATCTGTTTGAGCCCTTTGATCCTCTTGGTGAGGTACTTTTGGGGTCTTTCCAGTTGCTGCAGGTGTCTGGTAAGTTACATCCCAAAAGGGGCATTGTACTCAATTATGGGCCTGATGAGGGATGAGTAAAGAGGCACGATGACCTCCCCTGATCTAGATGTGAATCCCTTCATGATTAGGTGGGCTATATAAAATGTTTTTCTAACCACTTTGGACACATGGTTGTCAAATGAGAGATTGCTATCAACTTGGGTTCCCAGGTCCCTAATGACTTCTTCTGTACTTAATGGATTACCACCTATGTGGTAATTTGTGGGCTCTTTGTTTTTGCCAAAGGGGATGACTATACACTTTTTGGCATTTAGCATGAGGCCATGGCTCTGGCACCAGTTGTCTGTTTCTATGAGGCCCTTTTGGAGGATGCTTGTGTTGGCTGGAGAGTTGATTATGGCGCCCAGTTTGCAGTCATCTGCGAACTTGGTCAGCCACAGTCCTTCTGTGTTGGCCTGTACCGCCGAGAAATATATACCGAACAAGAGAGGTCCCAGGACTGAGCCTTGTGGGACGCCACTTGTAACTGGTTTGGAGTCTGACATGGCTCCAGCAATTCTAACCATGTGGGTTCTATCCTTGAGCCAGTTTGCAACCCATCTAATGACATAGGAGTTTATATTTAAGCTGGTGAGCTTATCTATAATGCCCGAGTGGGGTATTGTATCGAAGGCTTTTGCGAGGTCCGGGTAGGCTGTGTGGACCACCTTCCCCTCATCAATGGCCTTGGTGACTGTTTCAAAGAAATCAACCAGGTTTAAGAGGCAGGATCTGCCCTTAACAAAGCCAAACTGGGTAGGATCCAGTGTCTGTAGGTCCCCAATATCTTTATTTATGAGGTCCATGATGATCCTTTCCATAGCTTTGCAGACCAAGCTAGTCAGGCTTATGGGGCGATAGTTTCCAGGATCCGTTGAGGCACCACCTTTGTGGAGCAGCCAAGTCTCTGTAAACATAAACACACAAGTGTTTCTCACCTTATTTTGAGATGCCATTTCCAGCCTTATGTAATCCATTTTATTTTCCAGAGAGCACACATATGCTAGAAGTAAGGATGGTAGTACAGGCTTGAATGGATTTGTTATCAGTCTAGCAGTGATTCCAGCCCTTGTTCCTCTTTTCCTGGTTCTTTCACATCTTTTCCTCTTGTTCCTTTTCCAGTGTGTTATAGAAACTCCTAATAGCTGTTTTAGGCATTGTGATCTATGCAGTGATAGAATTCCAGGACTGTTGAGTGTGGAAGTTGTGGACACCTGTCAGGCTCTGCATACAACAGGCCGAACATCCAGCTGCACTACAAGCTTAATTCCTTGATTTCCAGTAAATGTTCTCTGCTATAAGTGACTGCACAATCCTTTAAAGCCACAGAAACTCTTTTTTTCCATTTTTTTGCGTGGAAAAGAAGACAAATACTTCACATTTCTCACTCGAGCTGATGCAGTCATTGCTGTACAAGGCATCACCTTTTTTTTTTTTTTTTTTTTTTGGCAGAACCTCAATATCTATCCAAACAAATAATTAGAATAGTATTTCTAATAACTTTTTTTTTGTATGATAGAGTTGAAATTTACTTCTGTTTACAACTTATACAGAAAGGAGTTTTGCCAACATATGCCAGTGGTAGTGTGTTTATTTTGGGACTTCAGAGGAATCAGAAGTCATGGTGTAAACTCAAAGAGAAGAGTAACTTGGATTTGAGGGTATATTCCAAAATACACTAAAAGAGGCACTAAGTGGCTGTTTGGCATATGGGGAAGGGCTGCAAGAAATGGAGAAAAGAAGGCAGATGACATGAAAAATACAGAGGCACCCAAATGTGCTAGACAGCCACAAAGGAAGTTAGTGCTTATGTTACTCCATAGAAAGAGGTTCCACTGTTTTATATTTATCCTCAATTGTATGAAGGGGAAAACATGAATAGTAGCTCTGTGTTCAGGGTGAAAATATGAACAATAGCTTTTGTATAGGGCTACATTGGATAGAGTTCATTTGTTTACACCTGAACCTGGTGATGATTTTCCACCATTGATCATAAATGTACAACAAATCAATGACCTTGATGAACAGGACTAAACAAATTTTATTTATTTATTCATTCATTTTACTCTTTGCTGATGATAATAATCTCACTAGCTATTTTTAGGGGAGGCCTGAGGTGCATTCATACAGGTTATGGGAAATTTGGGCAAGGCACTGGGCATCTTTCCATACCCTTTACAATAAGTGTCACAGGATCTTTCACATCCACTTGAGCTACTACCAAGTCAAGCAGATGGTGTCTTAGTTAATATCTCATCTGAAGGATGGCGCACTTAGGATTACAACACATTTTATCAATCACTGCACTATCAGTATTAGAAGATATAATCCACCTACCTGATATGGGAATAGAACCCACAGGCTACAGATTTTCTAGCACCAGAAGCAGGCCTGTTAACTGCTGAATTTCTGAAACTGCAAGCAAGCTGCAAGAGCTATACTCACATGATATAAGATAACTTGTCATAGATCCTGCAAATCTAAATACTCCTCATAGCTAGAGTTCAACTATATTGTAGCCACACCCTTAGTTATATTTTCTACATCAGTACTAGCCAGGCAGGGTTATGTATAAGCCTTGGGAAGACAAACATTCATTCTTATGTTTATCTATCTATCTATCTATCTATCTATCTATCTATCTATCTATCTATTTATCTATCTATCTATCTATATATCTATCTATCTATTTAATCAATTATTGCTTTTGTTTACTGGGAATGTCCAGTTGGTCACAGGTTACATTTTCACCATAGGACAGGGAAGGAAGCTCCAATACATGCAGTGCAATACAATACAACTGAACACTGACAATGACAATGACACAGTGGCACAGTGGGTAGCACTGTCACCTATCAACAACAGTGTCACAGGTTTGACTCGTGGCTGGGTTGCCTACTCTGCAGAGTCTGCATGTCCTTCCAGTGTTCGTGAGAGTTTCCTCCAGGTGCTCTGGTTTCCTTCCACATTCCAAAGACAGACATGCAGTAGGTGGATTGAGCAATCGAAATTGACTAAAGGTGTGTGTGTGTGTGTGTGTGTGTGTGTGTGTGTGTGTGTGTGTGTGTGTGTGTGTGTGTGTGTGTGTGCGTGTGTGTGTGTGTGTGTGTGTGTGTGTGTGTGTGTGTGTGTGCAGTATAGAAGAACAACTGCAGCAGAGATAGCCACCCAGTTCAGGATATTTTTATAGCATGGTAATAACAATTACATTAACAGACATTTGAGAAGTAATGCATGAAACACACAACACACAAGAATGTATGCACTAGTTAGGCACTGCAACTCCATGGAGCAGATTAGAGTTGTAAATGCATTGATTCCATATCTCTCACCTGTCTAGACTTTTGCAGAATGTCCAGATTTTACCTCATATTTTTGGTCTATATCTCATAAAATTTGTGATTTTCTGGCAAATCGCTGAAATGACCTGAAGATTGAAGTCACTACATAATGACATACATTTGTGTTTCAGACTTCATGCACTTCAGAAAAATGCATGTTAAGACAAATCCTGTTATTCTAGCAACATTCTAAGCTTATAAGGGCAATGTTTCAAATCTGTCTCTACTTCTGGGCCTTTCTTCCCCCATTGCCATTATGTCAGGCTCTGCTCAGATTATCAGTGCTAAGAGGCTGAGAGGTATGACTGATTCTTTTATAGAATCTTAGAGATCTTAAGGATCAATGTGCTGTGCAAAATCTATCTCTTTTTTGTAGTAAATTGACTGCCTGCTTAGCTTCTCCAGTCACACATCCATTGATACTGAGGAAGGTTGTGATATGCCTAACTATGATAGCACTGCTTAGGGCTCACAGGTCACCGAAATGGTTTAATTGTCTGATGATGTGGTGATATCAGATGAACATGATGATGATCATGACCCACTGTCCCAGGTAGAGTCTGGTAATGATGATATACATACATATGGAGGCACTGCTCGAGGCTGAGAATTGCTAACTGAAGCATCCACAACACTGAAAGTTTAGCACTTTCATTCCTGTTTATTTTAATATATGGAACTTCATAAAAAATAATATGTTTGTCATTCACCTTATATTAATATTCATTTTTCAGTTCTACCTTACCCAATAGCACAACACATATCATTAAACAATTAACTTAGTTCATTAAACAAGGAATACTGTTTAAAGTGGAAAATACTATTAAACCAACACTAAGCCTTGTCCATTCTTTTCAATGACTTTGTCTCAAGGTATGTTAAAATGTATTACTATATAAATAAATACATTAACAGAATGCTAATAGAATATGAATCACAATAAAAACACATTGCAAACCATACAATATATAACAAAAAAAAAAAAAATATATATATATATATATATATATATATATATATATATATATATATATATATATTTGGGTCTACTTCATATGGTCGACATTAATATGGTCAACAGTTCATATGGTCGAAACTCATTTGGTCAACGGCTCATTTGGTCGACAACCAGTACGCACTGCACTTAACAGGGATTTGCCACCCTCCCCAAAGTTGTGCGACCCTGGAGTTGATATATATAGATAGGGGGTGTGAGGGGCACAGCCCCCCTCATTGGGGGTGTGGGGGTAAAGCCCCTACTAATATTAACTTAAAAGTCCTTTAAAACATGAAAATACAACAAAAACGCAACATTTTTAACAGATATAGGTGGGGGACTTCACCCCCCACACCCCCTTTTGTGGGAGGCTGTGTCCCCCACAGCCCCCCTAACTATATATATCAACTCCAGGGTCAAACAACTTTGGGGAGGGGGGCAAATCCCCATTAAGTGCAGCGAGTACTGGTTGTCGAACAAATGAGCCGTCGATCAAATGAGTTTTGACCATATGAACTGTCAACCATATGAGTTTAGAGCATATGAACTGTCAACCATATGAAGTAGACCCATATATGTATATATATATATATATATATATATATATATATATATATATATAAAATGTAAAAACTCAAGTGAATGAATTACAACTAAGAGTTCATAAAATCTTGTACTTAAATAAACTTTTAATGTTAGTATGTTCATTGCGACCTGGTGGTGGTCTGCTCTCAGTAAAATCTGCCATATTAACTTTCGGGTTTCTAATAACTTATTACACCCACTGGTAAAAGGAAACTCTTTAATGAAACTTTCTAAGACCCGCACAAGCCAAACTATGTTTTCGTAGTGCATTTAGTATTCTCTTTTCTTTGATTGCTTTTAAATGTTCTCGAACTCTGCCTTTAAGAAAGTCTGGTGCTCTTGCCAATATAAAAACTATGACAAGTACTGCAAAGGCTAACATAAACTATGTTTTTGCTAAGGCAATTATAGTGACCATTACTTGTAATTACTTTATTGAAATGAGTGAAGTGTATTATATTAGTGTTACTCATAAATCTGCACTGTTTACAAAAAGCACATTCGAATGTGCCTGTCCTTGGCAGGCCAAACTTAATGTTGTTACTAGGATGAAATTCTAATAACGTCTTCAAATTAATCAATTTCTTCGTAACAAACTGTGGCTTGCCCCCATAACTTTAATTAAATCAGGGTTACCAATAATAATTTTTTTAATTAGTTGTTACTGTGTTTCTTTTTGCTGTACTATCCTTGGAAATCATCACAGGTAATGCAATGTCATCAGTGATGCACTGACGTTCATTTTTATCGTCCTGACTATAATTAACATTCTAAACCCTGATTTCATTTTTTTAATATAGGAAGAAACCTATCACACTGATGCATTTTAACTTCATCAACAATGCTTTTCAAATTTTCTATTGGGTAACCCCTTTCCACAAGTAGCACTGTAAGTAAATCTTCCTGTAAACCACCACCGCTCAATTATTAAAAGCAAAAACTTTTATCAATATATAAAACACCTTAAAAAGGTTAACAGAGTTCTTGCTTGCCTTTCCACAAATAGGTCAGTAATAAGCTTTATTTATCGATCAAAAATAACATCATCATTGATGATATGATTTCTCCTGATTAGCTGGACCCTGAAAATATTAAATTTCATAATATTAAAGTGTAAACTGCGGTGGTGGTGCTGCGGTAGCATTGTTGCCTCACAGTAAGACGTTGTCCTGTTCGATTCTCAGCTAGAGCATCTTCTGTGTGGAGACATGCGTGAATGGGCATACCTTCATTGAAGGTTGTGCGTCAGGGCCAGCAACTCGGCATGTAAAAATCTATGTCAATCATTAGCGCACTGGAGTTCCGCTGTGGCGACCCCTAACTGGGAAAAGCCGAAAGATACAACATAATATTAAAGTGTAAATAATTATTTCTAAAAGTATTTTTCCTATATATTGCCCTATGGAAACACTTATTTATGCTGTCCATATGAATAGAGATATCTAAAAAATTTACTTTCTCTCCCACATCTCCAGTAGTAAACTGTAACCAAAACAGGTTGAATATAAGTATAAAAAAATCACTTACTTCACCACTCCAAATAAAAAACAAATCATCAATAAATCCCCTATATCAACAAGCATATTGAAAAAATGGGCAAGTCTTTAAATCAATATCTTCCTACCAACATAGTACAATGTTAGCAAATGATGGTGCCATATGAGCACCCATGATCATTCCAACTTTCTGTTTATAAATGTTGTTTCCGAATACAAAAAAATTGTTGTCAAATACTAACTTCTTTAACTTCTCACACAAATTAAAAGTAATGTCTAATTTATTAACTTGTATGAGATAAGACTTCATAAAGTCAATACCGCCACTTACTTCTATACCAGTGTACAATGAGGCAACTTCAGCTGTGCATAATAATTTCTCTTCACCTCCAAACCAATATTTTCTTAACTGATCTAACAAAGACCATGGATCTTTAACATAAAACTCATTTTGCTGTCCTATAGGATTTAATATTTTGTCCAAATAGTAAGAGATGGCTACAGTTTTACGTCTAGGAATAGACACAGTAGGTCCAAACAGTGGGTGAGTCTGTTTTTTATGAATTTTTGGTATTCCAAATATTTTACCTAAATCTGTATCATCCACCATCAAAAATTCATATAATCTATAATCCAGGTACTTCTGGTTAAACAAATCAAACAATTCAAAATCAATTTTATTAAAACTATTAACAACAATATTTTTATTCACTTTTTCATAAAAAAAACTGTATCTGACAGCAAACTTTTAATTTCAGATTTATAGTTATCTTCTTCCATGACTAATAGACCACATCCCTTGTCCACCTTCATTTATCTAAGGTGTTTATAGACTTTAAACACTTAATAGCTTCTGCTTGAGATTTATTCAAATTATATAACTGGATTAGGAATTTGCCTCTGTATAACCTATCAAACTCAGCTTCACAGGACTTAGCAAATGCATTAAGGGTCATATTTAAATTAGGGTTAAATGTACTAGGTTTGCTAACTAAATGAACGTTAGTGCATCACTGATGACAAAGTGTTTGCATTACCTGTTAGGATTTCTAAGGATAGTACAGCAATCAGAAACAAAGTGACAACTAATTAAAAAAATATCGGTAACTCTGATTTACTTAAAGTTATAGCGGACAAGCCACACTTTGTTACGAAGAAATCTATTAATTTGAAGATGTTATTAGAATTTCATCCTAGTAACAAGATTAAGTTTAACCTACCAAGGACAGGCACTTTCAGATGTGTTTTTTTGTAAACAGTATAGATTTATGAGTAACACTAATATAATGCATTTCACTCATTTAAATAAAGTAATTACAAGTAATGGTCACTATAACTGCCTTAGCAAAAACCATAGTTTATGACAGCCTTTGCAGTACTTGTCATAGTTTTTATATTGGCAAGAGGACCAGACTTCTTAAAGTTAAAGTTTGAGAACATTTAAAAGCAATCAAAGATAAGAGCACACTAAATACACTAAGCAAGCATAGTTTGGTTTGTGAGAGTTTTAGAAAGTTCTATTTTTTTGTTCTTGAACACATTAATGAGTTTTGGTTTACTGGTGGGTGTAATAAGTTATTAGAAACCCGCAAGTTAAGATGGCAAATTTTACTGAGAGCAGACTGGTCACCAGTCTCAATGAACATACTAACATTAAAAGTTTACTTAAGTACAAGAATTTATGAATTCTTAGTTGTCCATCATTCAGTTGAGTTTTTAAATATATACATATATTATATATTGTATGTTTTGTAGTGTGTTTTTACTGTGATTCATATTCTGTTATTATTGTGTTAATGTCTTTATTTATATAGTAATACATCTTAACATACCTTGAGACAATGTCACTGAAAAGAATGGACAAGGTTTAGTGTTGGCGCAATAGTATTTTTACTTTAAACAGTTTTCCTTGTTTAATGGACTGAGTTAATTGATTAATACGATATGATATTAGGGAAGATAGAATTGAAAATTGAGTATAAATATAAGGTGAATGACAAACATATTATTTTCTGATGAAGTTCCGTATACTAAAATAAACAAGAATGAAAGTGCTAAACTTTCAGTGTTGTGGTTCCTTCAGTTAGCAATTCTAGGTTTTGAGCAGTTCCTCCAAGTTTTTTGGTTTATTTGTTGTCTTCTTGGTGTTTGAGCTGCTTGTTTTGTTATTCATGTCTTGTTGCAGTTCAGCATGGCTTCATTGTGATCAGAAAAAGAGGCTAATGAGGTTTCTTCCATGACTACATCGGCTTTAAAGGACAGTAAAGCCAAAGATCGGAATAATGACAATAATTTGAACCTGTCCTTCATTCTATTCCTGATTATTTGGAAACACTTTGGCAGACATTTGAACAAGCCTGTGTAAGTTTCAATAGTGTTCTAAACAAGTTATGTGTTTCCTTTGGCAAAACAGTTGAAGGGAATATTAGGACCAGTGTTGGTCTATTTAAGAAGGATGGGGAGCGGAACTTTAGTAGGGAAAGTGAAGCAAGCATCTCTACACTTGCGGCTGAAGATTTTCAGTTGGAGTCCAGTTTTGTATTGGTTTTTTTCAATGAAACTAATGAATATCCTTTTTATAACACAGTAGGAAAAGAAACAGCAGTCAACAATGAAAGCAATAATTCCAACAGTCTTGAATGTAAGTCAGCAATTTATAAACTTGACAGACAGGTTTGCAAATTCAAAGCTGTTGCGTATGAGAATTCTTACTTCGATAAATGCCTTGAGTTAAATATACTACGACTGGGGCTATGTGTGTATCATTTCCCAAACAGTATTACATACCAGGACAACATTTATAAAGAACTGGTTGAGATTTATAACAAGACTGGACTAGAAGTCATGAAATGGCTGAAAGAACATAATGTGACTGCTGTGAGCAAACTTAAAGTTGAAATAGAACAATTGGATGCTTGTGTTATTCAGCATGGATGTTTTGAATTGTGTAAATCATACTACATGAATACTGGAAACAAAGTTAAAAAATATGTAGCTACAGTAATTAGTAAAAAGACCAAAAAATTGTATAGAGACATTCAAGCTTATTCAAATAACTGAACATTTGTTGTCAAAAATGCTTAATTAAATGGAAGTGCACCGAGTAATATTGGTACTGTAAATAAGGGCTTAGTAAGTATGGTAATAATGTTTCTCAGCTAGATCATTTTGCTACTACAGCTAATGCTCTTATGCATACTGATGAGAGAGTTGTTGAGCAGAGTGCTTCTGACTTTCTTAAAGAAAATAGACAGGTAGTCATAGTACAGCACAAACGGCATATTTTCTGTTAGGACCATGACAAAAAACAGACACTATGTCAAAAAAGGCAGTAAATAGTACCACCATAAGGAAAGGGAGGGGCAAAGGGAAAGGACACTAAAAAACAGTGTGTGTCCTATTTTCATTTTTGTCACAGTTTTTTTCTAGAGAAGAAATTTAAATACTTTCAAAAGGCTTTACATTTATGCCTTTGGATAGGATAAGATATACTGACCTTATTCTCGATTTTAAATTATATGATAGAAAATTAAATTTAAAATATATTTTTCATCAGGTAAAGAGTTGTAATATAGAAAAGTTTGTTAGCAAACCTAGTACATTTAACCCTAATTTAAATATGAACCTCAATGCATTTGCTAAGTCCTGTAAAGTTTATTTTGACAGGTTATGTAGAGGCAAATCCACAGTCCAGTTATACAATTTGAATAAATCTCAAGCAAAAGCTATTAAGTGTTTAAGGTTCGATAAATACCTTAGATATATGAAGGTGGACGAGTGATGTAACCTAGTAGTCATGGAAGAAGATAACTATAAATTTGAAATTAAATGTTTGCTGTCAGGTATAGTTTTTTATGAAACAGTGAATAAAAATATGGTTGTTAAAGGTTTTAACAAAATTGATTTTGAATTGTTTCATTTGTTTAACCAAAAATACATGGATTATGGATTATTTGAATTTTTGACAGTGGATGAACCAGAATTAGGTGAAATATTTGTAATACCGAAAATTCATAAAAAACAGACTCACCCACCATTTAGACCTATTGTGTCTAATCCTAGACATAAAACTATGACCATCTCTTATTATTTAGACATAATATTAAATCCCATCATACAGCAAAATGAGTTTTATGTCAAAGACTCATGGTCTTTGTTAGATCAGTTAAGAAAGTATTAGTTTGGAGGTAAATAGAAATTATTTTGCACGTTTGACGTTGTCTCATTGCACACTGCCATAGAAGTAAGTGATGGTTTTGACTTTATGAAATCTTATCTTACACAAGTTAATAAATTAGACAACATTACTGTTAATTTGAGTGAGAAGTTAATGAAGTTAGTATTTGACAACAATTTTTTGTATTCGGAAATGACATTTATAAACAGAAAGTCAGAGTTGTCACGGGTGCTCGTGTGGCGCCATCATTTGCTAACGTTGTACTATGTTGGTGGTAACATATTTATTTAAATACTTACCTATTTTTCAATAATTTTATGGTATAGGAGATTTATTGATGATTTGATTTTTATTTGGAGTGGTAAAGTAAGTGATTTATACACTTTTGTCCAAGATATTAGCAGTAACCTGTCTTAGTTAAAGTTTACTACTGGAGATGTGGGAGAGAAAGTGAATTTTTTACTTGATTCCATTCACATGGACAGCATAAATAAATGTTTCTATAGTGCAATATATAGGAAAATAATTTTAGAAATAATTATTTACACTTTAATAGTGCTCATCCAAGGTTTATAAAATTGAATAATTTCAGGGGCCAACTAATCATGTCAAGTCATATCCTCACTGATGATGTAATTTTTGATCGAGAAGTAAAGTTTATTACTGACCTATTTGTGGAAAGGGGTTATCCAAAAGAAAATTTGAAAAGCATTGCTGATGAAGTTAAAATGCATCAGTGTTATAGGTTTCTTCCTATATTAAAAAATGTGACCAAGGTTCAGAATGTTAATTATAGTCAGGACAATAAAAATGAACATCGGTGCATTGCTGATGACAAAGTGCTTGCATTACCTGTAATGATTTCCAAGGATAGTGCAGCAATCAGAAATATAGTAACAACTAATTGGAAAATAATTATGGGTAAACCTGATTTAGTTAAAGTTATAGGGGACAAGCCACAGTTTTTTATTAAGAAATCTATTAATTTGAAGATGTTATTAGAATTTCATCCTAGTAACAACATTAACTTTTGCCTACCAAGTACAGGCGCTTTCGGATGTGCTTTTTGTAAACAGTGTAGATTTATGAGTAACACTAATATAATTCATTTCACTCATTTAAATAAAGTAATTACAAGTAATGGTCAGTATAATTGCCTTAACAAAAACATAGTTTACGTTAGCCTTTGCTGTACTTGTCATAGTTTTTATATTGGTAAGAGCACCAGACTTCTTAAAGTTAGAATTTGAGAACATTTAAAAGCAATCAAAGATAAGAGTTTCCATTTACTGGTGGATGTAACCCGTGAGTTAAGATGGCAGATTTTACTGAAAGCAGACTAGTCACCAGGTCTCAATGAACATACTAACATTAAAAGTTTACTTACTTATTTTTTGAATTCTTAGTTGTCCATCATTCACTTGAGTTTTACATTTTGTATAGTATATATATATATATATATATATATATATATATATATATATATATTTTTTTTTTTTTTTGTTTTATATATTATATATATGTTGTATGTTTTGTAGTATGTTTTTATTGTGATTCGTATTCTGTTAGTATTGTGTTAATGTATTTATTTATAAGTAAAACATTTTAGCACACCTTGAGACAATGTCACTGAAAAGAATGGACAAGGTTTAGTGTTGGCTTAATTACATTTTCCACTTTAAACAGTATTCCTTGTTTAATGGAGTTAATTGATTAATAAGATGTGTTGTGCTATTGGGCAAGATAGAACTGAAAAATGAATATAAATATAAGATGAATGACAAGCATATTATTTTCTGATGAAGTTCCATATACTAAAATAAACAGGAATGAAAGCACTAAACTTTCAGAGTTGTGGTTGCTTCAGTTAGCAATTCTTGGTCTCAAGCAGCACCTTCAAATTTTTTTTGGTTTATTGGTTGTCTTCTTCATGATTGAGCTGCTTGTTTTGATATATATACATGTGTATACTTATATGTATATGTATGTATATATATATATATATATATATATATATATATATATATATATATATATATATATAGATATATAAAAGTATGTGTATGCAGATTGAGCTATATATGAGAAGGTACACATGTGGGATGTGCAGGATAGGATGAAAATTGAAAATGGAAACAGGTACACAGAAAGTAAATGAGTGCTGAAAGAAAGGGACATGTAGTACCATGTTAAAGATGTGACACAGGTATGCATACAGAGGGATAGTTGTGCATGCAGGAATGGCAGAACACAAGGAAAAGTGTAATGTAAATATCAGTCTTATTCATCCACCAGCAACTAACGCAAACATGAAAGCATGATGTCACATATTGCATTGCTGTCATCAATAACAGTTCTATGATATACTGATGACAAAGAGGTAATACATATCGCAAAATGAAGCTTGCCACCTAAGTCAAATAAAAGATCAGAAGATTTTGTGGCATTTGAACAACCATGTGTAGATTAATTTTGCCAGTGGTCAGCACAGTGGTTATTATTGCCCTAGTGTCAGAATGGCACAACAGGACACAGATTAGATCAGCTGTCAGTGTTACTCTAACACAGTCTTGGTTACCCATCCTGACAGCTCACACAGTGGTTGTGGCTGTCCCTGCCACATCTTGAAACTCTCTTCTCACAGTGCACTATTAAAGAGCTGGATGTGGTGACATTAGCATGGGTGACACAGTATGGGTAGGACAATGACTACAATAAGAGTGTTTAGACATGACTGCTGGGCTTACAGTGAAGTGGCCAACAGCATATGTGCATGTGTATTGCAGTACATACACTGATGTTTGATAGCTATGTGTGTCTCTAATGAGAAAGGATCTGCCTTTCCCCACTGGAGGTACACTGCCTGGTACAGTTAGGGCACTTAACATCCAGTTAGTTCTACAGCACTGCTATATCACCACTGTAAACTGCCTTTCAATGGAAAGTGCAACAGATAACACACTGCCATGCTGTGCAACCAGTGCTGCCATGGCCTCCCCATACCTTCATTCCTGACCTTCACGTAACACATACAGCTGATGTGCTACATGACTGCTAGCACGGGCAAGTGCATGCAGCTCAGATTCATGACATCTCTGTGAACATCCATTCACCTGTAATAATATGGGGACCCCCTCTGATTTGCATCTATGCACACCAGCTACATTACCACATGTAGTCTGACAGACAGCATTGCTTCATCATGGGGAAGAGTCCCCTTCATTACCAAACTTTACATGGAAAAGTGGGTCATTGTCATCATGTCCATCATCTGATGTCACTATATCATCAGAAAGGCCGGCCAGATTATCCCCCATATCTGAGGCTACAGCATAATCCACATGACTCTCCACTTTTAGGCCAGACAATAAATACAGTTCAATGGCCTGTGTGCCACAGGCTATGTTATCACAGTGAGGCACATCACATTCAACCTCAGGATCAGTGGATAGGCTACTGGAGGAGGCAGGTAGTGGATTTGCTACAGGAAGTGACAGATGACACAAGTCCCACACATTCACACAAATTAAATGATGCAGCTTAGTAATGAAATATGGAACAACTGTATGACTACACTGGTAATTAGTATATGGAATTACTAGGATGTTGTGGCTGTGGGTCATTCTGGGACCCTATATAATAGAGAGATGACCTGTACATTACATATCAAACAACTATGACAAGTATGACCTTTTGACCTTTATAAATATTAAAATCTACCTGACACGCTCTATTGTGACTCCATCAGTGGAGGTGAGGGTTGAAATGCAGCTGTCATGTGGAAACATAGACATAAAAACATCATCATTATGCATATAACAGGCATCATACAGTATTCCAACAGAGCTATAACACACAGGAGGTAGTATAGACATATACCAGATGGGCTAGGCTGATGTACAAATTGCAGGTGTCCTAGGCAGGTGAAGTTGAACACAGTAGACACGAAAGCACAGATGGGATTATCAATAGTAAGATATAGTAAACAGATGCAGTGTCTTACCAGTTATGTCCTCCCTGTTTGGGAAGCATATAATCTGTCATTGTATGGATCCTGTATTATAACAAGGCACACAAACATCAATATGTGGGTATGTTCCACTGTCATGACTGCAGGCACAAAATACATTTGGCTCACACTAACAGGAGGTAGAAAAACTCACATGACAAATGGTGCACATACCATCGAGATGTACCTGTGATGGAGCAAGGCAACATAAATATCATACATCACAAGTGTGCAAAAAAGTGCTGCATCATATCAACAAGACTGACAACCATACCTGGTCTGATTGTATGTGCACTTGTCATGTCAGGAGCCAGAGGCAAAGAAAGAAATGGATCACACTAATAGTATATGGAGCACTTACACAACATATGCTGCTGCTGTTGAGATGATGATGGAGCTATGAAATTGAAAAACAAAAACATCACACATTGCTGGGAATATTATATATGTATTGTGTTGGTAGGCAGTAACATGTGCATCCACTTCATGTGTGTTTCCACATTCATGGCTCAATTCTGCTGCTGGAGCATAAACAGATCTTTAATGGGGTAATGTGTATGCTGCACTCTTATGGAATTTAGGACATACTTGTACGTCCAGGAACACCTGCATCACTGCCTCCCCTGGCTATCAATCACAACTGGTGGTATGATGTGATGCCAGGAATATTATTATCTCATCTGGGAGAGGGAGAGATGGTCCTCCTTCAGTGGCATTCCTCATCCTATCATAGTGTCTGAGTCTATTAGCATCCATGAAGGATCATGTCAGAGCATCAAAACATCACCATTAAGCCTCCATGGATCTATTGTAACCACCCACACCAGTGATCAGGTTTATCAGATTTGTCCACACCTCCTTCCTCTACACAGTATTTCCTGTCCATCCATAAAGGCTATAGCCATGCAGGTGCAGAGCCTCAATTATAAGTCATTCTATGTGAGAAATTGTCTTCCCTTCTTCTGGAAGACAGTGTGATATACGCATTTTGTACTTTGTATTTATTTATTTTATTTATTTATTGCAGTTGGTTCACCAGGATAGTCCACTGGGCCAAAATGAACCCGTTTTCAATGGAGTCCTGGGGAGAAAAGCTCCAAACAATCAAGATTACAGTAGGTTATGAATGATAATTATACAAATATAAAAAATATGAAAGATAATTATACAATTTAAAAAAAACAATTCAAGCAAACAATAACAAATAGTACACAAAAGTTACAAACTTATACAAAGTTGTGATTGAAACTAACACATGATACAAACTAAAAAAGAAATAGTGCAAGTAAATATTTAGAAGTCGTTTTGTCCTAAGATTCAAACACTTAAATGAGCAGCATCATATATTCATGCAAATATCATAGTAATATTCATGCAGATATCATAATAATAAGAATGGATGAGTTAGGAGTAATGAAACAGAGAAATGCTGGTGTAATCAGGGGAAGTAAGGAAGATGGGACTGTATGGGGCTTACATATTGACATGATGATGTTACAAACATGTTAATGGAAATGCTTATCTTTCATTTACAATGCTAAGCTATGCAAAAAAAAAATAAACAGTTTTGTGCATATTACTGTTATGTATAGATAAACAGAATGGATATGAAAACAATGTATGAATAGGTAATAGATGTAAGAATCCATTAAAAAATGTGCATAGGTCATATGTGGGATTTAAGCCCATGGCAGTGAATATCACACCAAGTAAGAGATAGCCAGAAAGCCATTGTGCTACATGCCCATACTGCATTAATTGTGTTTCCACAGTTACATGCACATCCAAACATAATGAACATGGGTACCCAAAGAATGTCAGATGCCTGGCATATACAACTGCAGAGTGAGACACCTAATAACAAATGTTACAGTCATTATATGGTACACAACACACATAATGGAAGATATACAGAAAGAGTGATGGTAATAGTCAGCATATTAAAATGAATTGTTATGCACTCATTGCTATATATCAACACTATAAACAGCAAACAGTCAAAGCCATGTTGTTTCTATCAGACTGAAAGTAAAAAAAAAATACTACTATATTACTAAGCATCAGAGAGTATCCATAAACTAGTCAGTGAACATACAACTTATTAGAAATCCAAATAATTCATTAGTTTCTCTAGACATGGCTCAGACATTACAGCTTAATTAAAAATGAATATGGATATATTTTCATTCTGTCTGTATTTATTTATATATTCCTAAGCATCAAGAGTATTTATAAACTAGTCAGTGACCATACAATTTATGGAATTTCTCATAAGTTGTTGGTTTCTGTAAGTATACCACAGACATCACAAGTTAATCAGAAATGACTACAGATGTACTTTACATACCCAAAATATCAGATAACTGAAGATGAAATAACAGAGATGAAAAAGTTGAATTTTCACATACATGAACATCCACATTGCCGAAATGTTTCCCAGGGTTAAGTAACCACTGGGCCTAAATTGTACATAGAACACTCTGCACCATCTACAATCAGCTCAGGTGGGCGGGGGGCTATACCCCCCACACCCCCCTTACTAAATATACCAACTCTGAGATCACAGGAAAAGAGTAAATCTCCCCTTGTTGGTCCAGTGGTTACTTACCTTAGGAAATATCTCTGCAATGTGGATGTTTATGTATGTGAAGATTCAGCTTTTTCATCTTGGTTATTTCATCTTCGGTTAGCTCGTATTTTGGGTATGTAAAGTAGACCCCTACAGATCTGTTTTCATTCTGTCCTTATTAATAATTCACGAGGGCTGTTTTCCATGCAACTGCATATGAGGAAAATGTCCTTGTCACTGATGTTCATTTACCCTTCTGCATGCATATTGTTCAATTACACAACCCTCTTTTATGTCACAGACAGATTGCCATGAAGATAATTTACCAAAAAAAGAACTGACAACATGACTAAGTTGATTTATACTAATTAATTTAACATAGGTATGTGACAATAGCAATCTATTCCACCTCAGCAAGGCCAGCATGTGACAGCTTGCCTTTGAAACTAGCTATACATCAACTATACCTTAACGTGAGCTTAGCTATGTGCACACAGTTTTTAAGTACCACTTGCACAATCCATAATTAATGCAGTTCATTAACATCCAATGTTTTCAAATATCATTTGCACAAGTCTGAGTAAGTTCTCAAAATTCAGTACGCTAAAGAATAGGTCAATGTAACTGTAATGTGCTCAGTGCATCTACCCAATAGGTATCATTAAATGGGGCTATCTGTAACACATGCTTGATGCCATCCAATGGAGTGCTACCATCCTGTATGGGCAAACTTTAAAATGTGATATTGATACATTTATTTCTCATACCATTGCTAACTGTGAACTGAGTTAGACCTCAGTTAGCATTTTTATCTAGGTGTTTTTGCACCACTGTCAAAGAGAATGTCGACCAAAAGGAGGCTTTAGCCTGTTTGGGCACTGAACTTTACGAAGGTGGAGGCTACCCAGAAGCTCTCTTCTAAATGCTGGACATGAGCAGAGGATAAGAGCAACCCTAGGAACTTCATGATGATTGATATCTGGAATTGGACCACAGTTGAACTGCACCCGGTGTGCAGATTAATCATTACTATGATTATTTGGATCAGAGAGAAGCAGAGGATCTTCACAGGAGGGTCACAGAGGTCCGACGCCAGTCAGCATTTAGCATGACCATGGTTCATTGACACCCATAATGCTTAGGCCATGAATGACTATGCTTTTCTCTATTGTCTGTAATGCTTCTAGAAGGATCATAGAGTATACAGTCATTCAGTTGTATACATCTATATGTGTGAATGCTGAGTAATACATGAATTATTAAACTATATATTATATAGTGTATGTGACTGCGGCGGTGGTGCTGCGGTAGCATTGTCACCTCACAGTAAGACGTTGTCCTGTTCAATTCTCAGCTAGAGCGTCTTCTGTGTGGAGACATGCGTGAATGGGCGTACCTTTGTTGAAGGTTGTGCGTCAGAGCTGGCAACTCGGCATGTGAAAACCTACTGCCGATCATTAGCGGACCGGAGTTCCGCTGTGGCGACCCCTAACCAGGAAAAGCCGAAAGACACAACAACATTATATAGTGTATGCCTTATCCTAAAATTATAGATGTCACATGCTGTCACTGTGGCTGTGATTGCCCAGTTGTTCTAAGGTTTTGTTTTCCATTCTGATAATATGATATTGTGATGTCAACCATTAACCATGTCGCATTGCTCATCTTGTTTACATATATCTTTTAAGTTTACTGCAACTTGCTCTTGTTACTACATATTTAGAATAAAAAATATGTTATTCAGGGGATCTCAACATAACACATTATTTGCACTTTATGGTGGAAAAATAGTTGGCATATTCACACCTCAACATAGATGAGTAAGCAAACATATGAATAGTGGCTCATGGAAGTCAGGCTTTTCTGATTGACATTGATATAAGACCTGTATGTCAAGTGGGTTATACTAGGTACAGCATTATGAATGATATAGTGTTAGAGACACCATCAGCTTATAATATAGAAAGCATTTTGGAATGGAGAAACTTGACAGTGTTGCATGCACAATGTCATGACATCCTTGTCTTGATATGTCATGGCATGTACATCTGTTATGACTCTGTCACAGTACATGTTGGAGTGAATGACTTGAGACATACCTGTCTGGACTATATCAAGTGAGACATGATAGAGCTCTCAGATTATATGTGCCAGGCAAGTATGTCCCTAGTCCTAAGCAGCATTCAACCTTTTCCTAGGATGATGTCACAGTACAGACAAAAAAGAATTGATTTTAAAAATTGGCATAGCCTCTGGTGTCACTCCAAGGGGATCCAGTAGCTGGCAGCCTGGGAAGACATGGTCAACAGACCTCGATGTTTTGCCAGAGATGGCCTTCACCTGTCTCCTCAAGGCTTTAGTATATTGGCAAAGATGCTTGCCTCTCCCATAGAGCCTTTTTAGGCTGTGTCAAAACAACAAATCTTCCAATGCAGAAAAATACTCTAGAGGCAAACTCAAGATCATGCTGCTTAATACTAGGAGCCTAAACAGTAAGCTGCACTCCCTGGAAGCACTCCATACCTTGGAAGATGCTGACATCTGTGCAGTCACTGAGACTTAGTTCAAGGCCAGGAAGACTACCCTGGTCATGCAGGGTTACAATGCCTTTCACACGTTCAAAACCCAAAACAAGCATGAAAGAACCAGAAGTGGAGTTGTATCCACTTTCATTAAATCCAAATATACATCATGACTGGTGAAACAGTACTACTCTCTAGAGCTACTCCAGATCAAAGTAACTATAGGCAAAACACCCTACCACATCATAGCTAGCTAGCTACAGGTTTCCCATCATGACCCAGGAGAAACACATCACCTACCTGGAATTGCATGAATTGCTCACTATACAGCCAAACACCTTGGTCATGGAACACCTCAACTACCCACCCATTGACTGGGTGGCTTACATGAGCACAAACATGACTGTACTGAGGTTTCTGGACTTTGTTAACTCAAAAGCATTGGAACAGTTAGTCTGCACCCCAACAAGTGGCTCAAATAGCCTGGACCTGGTACTTACCATCATGGGGGCTACTGCACTATCCACTGTGTACTGCCCACCCTAGTTAAGTCAGTCAATAAAGCTGTCTCATTTGAAGTAATGATCAGACCTGACACCCCCACAGGGGCAAAAATAAATAAATAAATTCTCCAAAGCAAAATATCACCCCTTAAGCAATGATATAAATGGTTTCAAAGCCCATGCTAACACTGGCAACAATGACTCTTTTGCGGAGAAGTACACAAATCCCCTATATAGCCACTTAAGCAAATGTATTGACTTGGCAGTACCTAACAGGACTAATACTGAGTCCTCTCACAAAAACAAGAAATCCTGTTGGACTGCAAGTATAAATAAGTTATATACAAAAGAAAGAAACTGATATCTTAGAACAAGAAAGAATGTACTCAGCAAAGGAGGACTACTCTATACAGCCTAAACAAGCAAATCAGAAACCTTGTAAAGTCCTCTAAAGCAAGTTGTGAGACTAGACTGACAATCCTAGCTAAAGACAATCATAAGGCATTCTTTAGCTACGTCTGAAATCTCAAAGGGAATACCCAGCTGTGTGCAAAACTTATAGTGGATGGGACCACTCACACAGAGCCTGAAGAAATTGCCAACCTGTTAGGTGACAGATGTGGTGACAGTTTCACCTCTCTGTCCCCACCAGCCATACCCCATAGCATTCCAGACACCTGTCCTTTACCATTTATCACCAAAGAATAGGTTATTTAAGCACTCACCAACAACAAAAACGCAGCCTCTGTGAGACCAGACAAAATCCCAGGCTGCATTATAAATAATCTAAAACAAGACCTAGTGGAACCACTTAGCTGTCTCTTTAACCAAAGCCTGAGCACTGGTTTTGTGCCAGAGGAGTGGAGAACAGCAACAATAATTCTCTTGCATAAAGGGAGTCCATCAAGTGACCATGAGGTAACTATAGGAGCATCAGCCTTACCAACATTATCTGCAAAGCTATGCAAAGAATCATCATGGATTTATCAACCAGGACATAGACAACCTTCAAATTCTTGACTCTACCCAGTTTGGTTTTGTCAAGCAGAGATTTTGCTTATTAAACCTGGTGAACTTCTTTGAGAAAGACAACAAAGCCCTGGATGACAGTAAAGCAGTACACACCACCTATCTTGATTTAGCCAAAGTGTTTGACACAGTTCAGTCATTGAGAAACTATCACACTTGGGTATCAACCATTCACCACTAGATGGGTAGTAAACTGGATCATAGATAGAAAGCACACTGTTAAAGTTGGGGAATCCACCTCCACCAGTAGACCAGTTACCAGTGGTGTACCACAAGGATCTGTACTGGGTCCTCTACTGTTTGGAATTTATTTTTCTGAAGTCCAGTCAAAGGTTGATGGCCTGTGGCTTACTATGTTTGCAGATGACTATAAACTGGGAGCAATCGTAGAGTACCCCAATGACATCACCAAATTGCAGAAGTAACTGACACAGACAAATGACTGGTGCCAGGGCCATGGACTGAAACTAGAGGCAAAGAAAGTCTCATTATCCCCTTTGGCAGAGAAATACCTCACTACTTATGATATAGACAGCACCCCTCTAAACTCAAACACAGTGGTGCATGACTTTGGAATGAAGAGTGATAGCAATCTAAATGTCGATCACCATGTGTCTACAGGAGTAAGGAAAGCCTTCTACATTGCCCAGGTCATAAATAAGGACATCCCATCCAAGACCAGGGCGATCATTACTCCACTGTACTCAGCCATTATCAGACCACAGATTGAGTGCAATGTTCTCTTCTGTATGTACCTCACCTGCAGCATCTGGAGAGACCATGGAGATTTCTAACCAAGAGAATTCAGGGCTTCCAAGAAATATCCTACATGGAAAGACTGAAGGCCCTGTCACTGTACTCTGTATCATACAGGTTGCTAAGAGGTGACCTGTACCTGGCCTTCAGAGCAGTCTCTGACCCTGCCCTAATGGAAATCCTGCACAGCCACAAATCAAATGGGAAAAGAGTCACTCACTCCAGAGATCTCAACCTGGCCTGCAACATTAATTGAACTTACACAACAGACGGATGTGTGTCCCAGAGCTGCTGCTCCTCTGGAATAAGCTCCCACTTCATGTGAAGCAGAGATCCTCCATGACCCTATTTAAGTGCAACCTGACAATTGGCTGGGAAACTGTAAATTCATCCTGTGGGTGGTATCTATGGCCCTCATGGATAGGAGCACTCAGTGCTGATCACAGTATCAATCTGCAAACAATGACCATCTAACTGTAGTGATCTAAAGTACGTTGGGTTTTTATATGGCTAGACTTGTAAAGGCTCTGTGGCCATTAGCCTAGTAATCTCTTATGAACCTATGAATCTATGAGCATCATCTCTGATAAACTGTGTATTGCATGCCATGCAATATGCTGAAGTAACATACTGACAATTTATGATGGACACAATGACCCACACTTGCCATTCTATTCATATCATCAATGCATATTGATAATATGACACTTGGAATGTGGCATGATCATGACTATAAACCCGCTATCTTCACAATTTTGTTGTTATATAAAGCCTAAATACACCTTATGAGCCATATCATCTGTCATGTTTTAATGACAGCTGTACTATATCATGATATATCACAAGCAAATATGTCATATGTCCTGTTTCATATGTTTTAATACTGTTAATGGCATACCATATACTGTCTTTAACATTATTTAGGTGCACATTTGATTGTGCTTTATGACATACCTATTTTGCACAAGACTGCGATGCATGTTACACACCATTTTGTACATTGCTATGGAATGAATTCATGCCTTCCATAGGATCATAACAAGTTATTAGGCTATTGGCCCTGAGGCCCTTACAAGCCTAGCCAAGTATTTAGCCCATGTTCCAGCAAGTCAGCACCCTATGCCACTGTCCAGCAGGGACATAGATAAAATCCTAGGGGTGTATTTTCTTTCCCCATTCAGTTATCCAGGTTGCGCTTAAAAAGGTTTAATGAGGTACTCTACTTTACATAGACAGGGAGTTTGTTCCACAAAAGGGGGAGTCTCTGGTACACAAATCTGTCCCACCAACAAGTTCTATTAATGTCACAGACCAGGTTGAGATCTCCTGTGTGGGTTACTCGAATGGAGCTTAACTTGCAAATATGCAGTAGTCCCATCAGGGTGGGGTCTGAGATTGCTTTGTATGCCAGACAGAGGTCACCTCTGAGGAGTCTGTAGGAGACTGAGTAGAGGGACAGGACTTTTAGCCTATATTGTAGGGTATATGTTAGAGGCCCTGGAATCTCTGTGGTCTCTCCAGCTGCTGCATGTACTTTGTGAGGTACATGATGAAGGGGGCATTGTACTCAATAACTGGCCTTATAAGGGAAGAATACAGGGATGTTATGACCTCCTTGTCCCTGGATGAGATACCCTTACTTATGAGGTGGGCCATGTAGAAATCTTTCCATGCAATGGCGGCACTATGGTGGTCAAAAGTCAGTTTGCTATCAACCGGGGTTCCCAAGTCCCTCACAACTGATTGCATGCTTAGTGCCTTATTATCAATGTGATAATTTGTGAGGATGTCATTCTCCCCAAAAGGGATAATGATTCATTTTTGGCATTCAGTTTGAGGCCATGTTTCTGGCACCAGTCATTTGTCTGGGTGAGACCCTCTTTGAGGATGTTCACATCACCAGGGGGATTGATGGAATTGAGGACAACACCCATCTTGCAGTCATCTATAAACTTGGTCAGCCATAGCCCACTAGATTTGGCCTGAACCTCTGAGAAGTAAATCCCAAACAGCAGAGGCCCCAAGACTGATCCCTGGGGTACATGGGTCTACTACTTGAGGTGGCTTCCCCTATTTTGACTAGGTGTGTTCTATCAGTGAGCCAGTTTGCTACCCATCTGCTAACATATAGATTGATTCCTAGTTGATTGAGTTTATCTATTATACCTGATTGGGGAATAGTATCAAAGACCTTGGCCAGGTCAAGGTAGGTGGTGTGCACTGTCTTCCCCACGTCTATGGCCTTGGTGACTGTCTCAAAGAAGGCGACCAAATTTAACAGGCATCAGCTCCCCTTGACAAAACCAAACTGTGTGGAATCAAGTGTCTGGAGGTGGCCAATGTCCTTGTTAATGAGGTCCATGATAATCCGTTCCATGGCCTTGCAGTTCAGGCTGATGGGTCTATAATTTCCTAGATCAGTGGACGCTCCACCTTTGTGCAAAGGGATGACAGCAGCTGTCATTCACTTGGCTGGGATGAAGCAGGTACTCAGGCTTTGGTTGAATAGGGTGCCTAATGGTGCTGCCAGTTCCTGCCTGAGTTCATGCTGGATGTGTAGTACGGGATGTTATAGGGTCACGTGGAGGCTGTATATTTTGCCTTTGAGTGGGCAGTGATGACTTGATCCCTAGAGATAAGGGGAGGGGCAGGTACTTGGGATGTCCTGCTTTACTGATGGGGGGATAGAGGAGTGACGTTTTCACTGAACCTGTCTGTCAGCAGGTTAGCTATATCTACAAGGTTTGTGTATGTGGTGTCCTTGTCCACCAGTTCTGAGCAGATCTGGGTGCTAATGCAACTTATCACAACTAATAAACTCTACTACCAGGCCCTCAAAATACTTCTCCTCTGGTACTACTCTTGACTGGATTCTTGTTTCCCACCCCCAATACATCTCTGACAGTGGTATCCTGCCTGACACTCTTAGCCATCATCTTCCCTCATTCGCTCATCGCCTTCCCTCCTCCTTACAACTATCCCACACTTGAATCTCCTCCCACTCTCTCAAAACCTTCAACCCTGAAACCTTCTCCAGCTCTCTAAAAGACATAATCTGGAATCCTCTAAAAACCCGCTCCCTAGATAATGCAGTAGCTTACTTTAATACTACATTTTTAGACCTGTTAAATATCCTTGCTCCCTCCAGAACCAAAAGAATTAAAATTCAGAATGTCCCATGGTTAAGCAAAGAAACTACAACCATTATGCATCTCTGTGACAAAGCCTGGAATCATTACCAGTAAAATAAAGCCCACACCACCCTGACTGAATATAAGCTACTACATAACAAAGTAAAAGCACTTGTTGCATCCAACCACAAATCCTACTTCTCCACTCTTCAAAATAACCACAAAACCAACCCCAAAAAATTATGGAGTGGAATCTCCACCATCCTCAATCTTGGCAAAAGAGACAAGCCCTGCCCTGCCCTAAATCTCCCAGATCTCTCCTTAGCCACCCAATTTAACTCCTTCTTTATTGATTCTATAGCCAAACTACTTCCTTCCCCAACAAAGTTTCACTTCCACCTCCTCATATCTCTCCCTCCCCTAACACTACCGCCTCTCAATACCCTTCCTTCACTATCAAACCCATTCCTAACTCCACCATAAAAAAACTCCTTCAGAAACTGAAACCATGCTCAAATGCCCCTGATGACCTTTCTTCCTACTTCCCCAAATTTGCTGCTGATGCCATCGCCTTTCCCATCTCCATTCTAATAAACCATTCAATCCAAGAAAACTATGTACCCCTACTCTGGAAAAAGGCCTATATCTTTCCCCTTCACAAAGGAGGTAATAGCAACAACATTCCCAATTTCCAGCCAATCGCTATCTTATCTCATATCTCAAAAGTTCTAGAAAAGTGTATCCACCTTCAGCTTCTAGCCTACCTCACAGACAACCACCTACTTACCCCCACATAACATGGTTTTAGACCTGGCCACAGTACCACAACCGCTCTCCTCTCCTTCCTGAAAACCATCAACAAAGCCTGGGATTCCAGCTCTGTGGTGTCCACCCTGCTTCTGGACTTATCCATGGCCTTTGACACTATCTCCCATAACCTTCTCCTATCTAAACTCTTTAATCTAAAGCTATCCCACTCTTCTGTTAACTGGTTTTCTAGTTACCTCTGCAACAGACAACAAGCTGTCAAATGGTAAAAAGCCACCTCCTCCTTCCTTAATACTCCTACAGGCATATCCCAGGGTTCCATATTGGGCCCCCTACTGCTCAACATTTTCATAAATGACTTCCACCAAAACTTTCCTAGTGCTAAACTAATTCAATATGTAGATGACTCTACAATCATCTGCTCTGCCACTTCCACCTCCACTCGTTTAAAACTAACTCAGGATGCTTTCTTTTATACCAAATGTTGGATGATAAACAGCCACCTAGCACTGAACGCATCAAAAACTAAAATTATGTTATTTTCCCCTTCAAAAAGTATCATTATAGACAAGAACTCATTCTCCATTACTAGTCAAAACAATACCTCTTATTGATGAACAGTTAAAATTTGATACTCACCTACTAACCAATACCCACCAGAAACTAGTCATGCTCTATCGCCATAACTGCTATATCACTCCCACTACTAAACTTGTACTCTCTAACACCTTCCTCATTCCTTCTCTCCTATATGGTGCCCCACTTCTTACCAACCTTCAAGCTTCTCTAAAAACAAAGCTATCCTCCTGTTATAAGAACATTTCTAAGTTTGCTACTGGCTATAAATCCTCCTCCCACCACTGCAATGCCCTATACAAACTAAATTGGCTCAAACTTCCCAACAATCTTACCTACATTCAACTTACTCAGGCCCATAAACTCATCTTTAATCCCTCCATCTGCCCCTCCCTTGCATCCTCCTTCAAAATGCACCTACCCAACAGACTTCTAAGATCCAGTAACCAGAATTTGCTGGAATTGCATAAGCCTGCTCGTCCTCCAGGCAAGCATCTACTATCCTTTTCCCTTGGTCACCTCTGTAACTCCCTGTCACCTCTTATTTGTACTACAGACAACCACTCTACCTTTAAGACACTGCTTCATTCCCATCTCAAAACCTTCTGGGAATGTTCCTGTTCTCATCACACATGACTCACCTTTTTCTTCCCTATTTTTCACACTCCTTTACTTCTCTCTTCTCTTCATCATACTGAGCTTCTCTGACTACTACCATGTTCATGTTTCTCATTTACTCCTACTCTTGCTCTACTTTTTCTTATTGTCCCACCCTTCTTATATTCAACAATTAACACCTTATCCCCCTATCCTACTTTAATTCTGCTAAGATTTTATATAAAACTGTAATGTCAACCCTGTGTTATTTCACATTGTAACAAATCTAACAGGAATATCCACCAATGGCTTTTTCTTATTTTAGTGTGTGTGTGTGTGTGTGTGTGTGTGTGTGTGTGTGTGTGTGTGTGTGTGTGTGTGTGTGTGTGTGTGTGTGTGTGTGTGTGTGTTTGTGTGTGTGCGTGTGTGTGCGTGTGTGTGCGTGTGTGTGTGTGTGTGTGTGTGTGTGTGCGTGTGTGCGTGTGTGTGCGTGTGTGTGTGTGTGTGTGTGTGTGTGTGTGTGTGTGTGTGTGTGTGTGTGTGTTTGTGTGTAATTTTACCTTTTCCTTTTACCTTTTGCTTTTTTGACTGTATTTTCACTCCAATCATGGATTTTTTTGTCACGTTGTGTAATACCTTCGTTCTTCAATAGTATTACATAAATGTTAATGATTTGTCTTCGTATTATACTGTTGTTCATGGAGCTTTTCTCCCTGGGACTCCATTGAAAATGGGTTCTTCTTGGTCCAATGGACCATCCCAGTAAATAAACTGTAAAATAAATAAATAAATAAAAATTCCCCTGAGATTGCAGACATATGTGAAGAAAGCCTTATGATTGTCTTTAGTAGATGTGGCCAGTTTGGACTCAAAAGTTTCCTTTGGAGGATTTCACTACTGTTCTTATTTGCTTGTTCAGGCTAAGGAGAGATTGTTTCCAATTAGACACCTGCTTCTTCTTTGTCCTGGACAGCATTTTTTTTCCTTTTCTTATAGAGTTTATTTATTGTAGATGTTCATCAGACAGGTTTACTCTTACTTGAGGAGAAGGATTTCATCCTGTCTGGTATTCCTGATTCCATGCAGTTATATAAATGCTCATATATTACTTTGGTGTACGTTTGGACATATGTGCCAGTTTCTGTGGGGGGGGGGGCTGTGAAGCTGTTTATACCTTCCCTCAGAACGTTGTAATCAGCTTTGGCGAAGTTTTTTTGTTTGACCCTAGCTGGGGAGAGGTTGCAGGGGAGATGGTGACTTCAAAAGTGACTGCTTTGTGGTCAGCTTTTACTAGGGATGATGACACTGTAGGGATGCTGCAGTGGTTATTCATGTTGGTTAATAACAAGTCCAATATATTTTCATCTTTTGTGGGGGTGTCAACCAACTGTTCCAAGGCATTTGCATTGATGAAATCAAGGAATCTCTGGGAATTTGTGTTTTGGCATGAGTATTTCTTCCAATCTATGGTTGGATAGTTAAAGTCGCCCAGGATCAGGGTAAAGGGTTGAATCTTGATAGATTCAAAGAGGTCCAGATAGGTGGAGTGGGCATCTTTAGTCAGAGTTGGAGGCCTGTAGCTAGCTATAATTTGAACAGGGGTCTTGTCAGTTGTTAAATGCACCTGGTATATTTCCTGTGCATCACACTGTTTGACCAGCCTACAGGTGTGTATGTTTTTTATATATATTGCAAATCCACCTCCTTTTGTTTTGCTGTCCACGGCTTGGTGTCTGAATGAATGATAGGATGAGTAACCTTGTACTGCTGCAGCACTCTTCACAGCTTTGAACCAAGTTTCTGTGATTGCACAAATGTCAGCTTCTTCCAGGGTTAAGAATGCTATCGATGAGTGCAGTTTCATGTTTAGACTCCTAACGTTTAGCAGCATATTTTTTAATTTATGTTTTGATGAAATGCTCATGTTGGTAGCTTTGACCTCATGGCATTGCCTAAAAAAGGCATTATGGGGGGAGCAAGAGCCTTTACCAGGAGCTTGAAGCCCAAGGAAGACAGATGCAGTCCATCTCTGTCAAAGCATCGTAGCTTGTCAATCATGTCATCCCAGGCTGTTAGCTACGGGATCCCATTTGAATGACACCAGAAACTAAGCCCGTTGTTAAAGTCAATCATTTTCTGTTTGTATTGAGGTATCATTCTGGTTGATGGTAGAATGCTGCTTAAGGCTACAGACATAGCTGCCTGGGACACATAATCAATGAGCTTGATTATGTCTCTCTTCATATAGTCCAGGGAGGTACGTTTCAAGTCATTCACTCCAACATGGACTATGACAGAGTCATAACAGTACCTGTTGAGACACTTGAGTGCATTGATGATATCGCAGATTCTGGCAGCCAACAAACAACAAACCGTGACTTTCTCCTTATCCAGCCTGGTGAGGGGCACATCTGTATGTCTCACAATGGAGTCTCCTATGACTAATATGTTGGGTTTATTTTTAGGCCTTAGTGGCTGTGAGACACAGGTGTGTGGACTATGTGTGGTGTAGTGGGTAATGGAGTTTACATGTATTTATGCCGCGGAGGTCTCTTTTGTTTGGGTATGTTATTGTTGAGGGCCTCCGCATATGTGAGAGTGTGCTGTGTAGGTGTGGGTGGTGTCTGAGGTGTGTTCATGTTGCCAACCTTCTCAGTGCCAGTTATTATACTGGCTTGTGGGGAACAGAGCAATGAAGCAATGACACTGGGTGCCTGATGTATTTGCATCTCTCACAAATTGTGTCCCTAGGTGGTAGTAGTAGAGTGTTGTCCATGTACACCATCACCTATGTTACATACTCATAGCTTTTGAGGAAAAAGAATAACATAGGTATGATTTTTTTTTTTTTTTTACTGTGTTGAACATTGACAGTGTTGGAGTCGTGGTGGCTCTCCTATTGAGTAAAATCGAACATCTGCATTTAATCTTAAAATCCATGCAAATTCTATGTTCTCTAGTTTGTTATTTATGTCACCACCCCTGCCATTTTTCTGTAAAACTCTAATGACCCTAAATCTGAAAGAGTGACTTATACCTTTTTCCAATATATGTTTGGCCAGAGCATTAGTTTCTACATTTCTCTTAATTTCTGATTTATGCTCTATTATACTGAGCTGAAACAGATTATTAGTGAGTGACCTATATTTGCATACAGGAATGAAAAAAGTATCAAGAGAAGACTATGTTACAAAGATTTATATGAAAATAAAGATAAAATGAGTTCAAAACAAGGTACATAACCTTGTTTGAACTGTAGTTGTAAGGACATTGTGAATGATATTTATTTTATTCCCCCTACAACTAGAGTAAAATACATTTTTGATAGCTATGCCTATTGTAATACTACACAGATAGTATATCTAGTGACTTATGTACAATGTTCATCTTTTTACATAAGAAAATGTAATAGAAAATTAAAAGACTGTATAATAGAGCATAAATCAGAAATTAAGAGAAATGTAGAAACTAATACTCTGGCCAAACATATATTGGAAAAAGGTATAAGTCACTCTTTCAAATTTAGGGTCATTAGAGTTTTACAGAAAAGTGACAGAGGTGGTGATATAAACAACAAACTAGAGAATATAGAATTTGCATGGATTTTAAGATTAAATGCAGATGTGTTTCCTGGTTTGAATAATGCTGTAAGCTTAAAGCTAGTGCTGCAGAAAAATCAAATGATGTTGCTTTCATTTTTACGTGCTTAAACTTTGTATGTTTTGGATTAGTTAGATGTTTCATTAGTGTTTTATTATTTTTTTTTGTTTGTTTTTTTGATAGGTTGGCTGTGTCACATGTTTATACATTGTAAGTATTTAAAATGTGTTAATTAAAACTGATTTTATATGCACTGAGGAAAGGGAAACCTGAAAGCTTTGCTTGTTTTATTAAAACTGTGAACGCTTCTACTGTTCATTTTTATTCACTGTTCCTATTCTTGTATTTGGACGTGGTTTATTGCAGTGTCTTTCCTTTTAATTTTGGGTCTCCTATTGAGCACAGAAGACGACAATGTGTCAGACCACTGCCATGCAACTCAGACTCCAAGGACCAGGATTATGGCCACGACATGGGCAATGATGACATTGATGACAGACTGGGACCAGCATGTGCCATTGTTCCTGCTGATTACCATAGAGGATGTCCACCATCATCCCAGGGAGATGATTTTTAGTACCAGATCCAGGAGGAAATGACAGACTTCTTTCAGATGCAGATGAAAGACATGATGGGCAACTTTTTCCAGGGCATGGTGGGGGCCATACACGGCTCCTTCCCAAAAGATTTATAGAGAGATCATTTGTGATATTCGACTGCATCATGGTGGCTCCTCAGGATGATAAGCATTGTCTGTGTGATACCCATATGTAATGCCACCATCATGATGTTTTGCATATCCAACTATGTACTGTATAGGTACAGCTGTGCAGGCATTGATATTTTTGTCATGTCTTTCTGATATATGTCCCACAGTACACTGCACATGTCGTAATATGTGGCATTATGTTGTTGGTGCAGTATGATGCACATTAACACATCACACATGCAGTAGTCAATTAGATGTACATGATATCCTTTAATTACTGCATAGATTGCGGGTTATGGACAGGGGTGATACTCCTTACGTGTGTGTGTGTGTGTGTGTGTGTGTGTGTGTGTGTGTGTGTGTGTGTGTGTGTGTGTTTGTGTGTACTCCTATGCATGCAGTGCAGTATTATGTTATCATGTCCAGTACACTCTGGTCCAATATGTGACAGATTTGTATGTCGTGGTTACCATAATGCAAGTGAGACACAATTGTTCTGCTTTTGTTGTTCCAATGTATTCTTAGGTGGCATGACCGCAACTTACAAACTACATACTTCACACATAACACAATGAGGTGGGTCCAGTGGGATTATGTGCACATGTTATCTGTGTGTATGCACTGAACCTATTTCTCTGTTGGTTACTGGTGTCTTATGTCTGTTCAACAATATGACAGGTCCTTGCTTATATGATTTCTGTACCATTGTTATGTTATGTTTTCACAGTGACATAACAACTCTGTGTGTGTCATGTAGTGCTAAATACTGTGCCATGTTATATCACCTTACTGTGATTGGCATATACATGCAGGTATCTTTCACACACTGCATAGACATTCACTGGTCTATTAGTGAATATACAGAGGAGGTAATGCTTTATGTATCAGCATTAATGAATGCCTTGTTTGCCCTTATATTGTATATGTCAATAGCTGCTCTTTTTGAGAATAGCTTTTATTAGGCCATGCTTAAATAAATTTACACACATGCCCATTTTGTAGTACGTATGCAATGATTTACATATATGTAAATGTATATGCTTGCATTATGATCGATATACAACTGCCTTGTAATATGTGACTGTCTACATACAGCTATTTCATTTTTTTTGCTGTACTGTTTTTCAAATGACTGTCCTTTGATCAGCTCTACGTATGGATGGTGCTATTTATATCAGTAATGCTGGTTGTGCCACCTGTTGTATTATGTTTACATGACAGTATATATGTGCATGTGATAAAAACATTTTTTTTTTGCATGTGTGTGTATCTATGCATCATGCTGTGTATCAGTTGCATATGACTGTGTTCTTCTCATTTGTATGCAGACATGTTTATAGCCATTAGCCATTCACTTTGCCCGTGTGACATATATTTACCATTTACTTCAATGCAGCTTTGGAGGACTTATACACCACCCTATGTGATGAGCACATGCATGTGCAATTTTCCCCTTCAGGTAATGTCCTGCTTTATTGTGTACCTGGCATTTCCTCAGTCATGTGGGCCTATGTTTCCATTTTCCTTCCCCTATTAGCTTTGGCTTTTATGTTACACATATACATGACATACATTATTTGTATGTTTACTTTCCTCTACATTATCATCCTTGTCGTGTAGTTGTACTGTTACAATACCACCTTGTGTCTAAGTGTTGAGCATCATACTCATGCAAGGGATATGTACGCAGCGTGATGGCAATTCATTGGATTTCATCATTGTTCGTGTTATACTTGTATATTGAACATTATCCAGCATTTTCTTTTCCTTCCTTTGCACACTCTAGCATTCCTTAACTGTCATTACTTATACATGTCTTACCATTTACATAATATTCCATGCCATTGGTGTGTGTGTGTGTGTGTGTGTGTGTGTGTGTGTGTGTGTGTGTGTGTGTGTGTGTGTGTGTGTGTGTGTGCGTGTGTGTATATGTGTATGCATACTGACATTTCCTTCTGACAGGATCATGTTAATCCATTGCATATCAAACATATATGTAGTATAACTGACAACCCAGCTGTGTTGCCTCTGATATGGTATATGTCTGACATATGGATCACATCTCATCTATGTTTGGGCTGTTTACACTTATTTGTGTTTTAGACAGCAGATTCTTGCTTTGCTGCGGACGTGTACTGCTGTTTGGCTCTGTGCCTGTTTTTTTGCTTTAAACATGAAGGGTGGAGGTTCAAGTTTATCCTCTACTCATCTTTTCCTGCATTTCCTTGACTGTATTTGCTTATCCTTCCTGTTTGATTTATACTTGCACTGATGCCAAACTAGTTGATGATTGGATTCAATATCCACCATGTAATGCAATTCCCATTTATTTTACTACATTAGAGACCTACCAATGGTCATGCACATTCTGGTATGACTATCACAGTTTCCAACATCTCAGCACTGAGTTGTGCATAGGTACATTAGGTATATATGTAGCTCTGCACTGTACCATGGCTGGTATGCATCTGTACCCTGCTTGTCCATTTTCCTTCACCCATATCATACAGTCTGATTGTGTGCTGTCTGTGTACCTTACCTCTCCTTTGTCTGTGATGTGTTGTCATCATACCTCTCAAGTGTACCTCATTACGAGGAACGTACCTCATTTGGGGGTCTTAAAAAGTTCATGTTCCTCGAAGTTTCTCAAAGTTCCACATTGAAAGAGTCTGTCACACATTCAGTGTTAGGAATTTTTTAAAGTGAAATCCATGGCAAATAGAAATTAATCATATTAATTCATTAAAGGATCTTCTTTCTAAGTAAAACCAACATATTTTAACCATCATATGACCATCTTAGTTAAAGTTGTTGGTAAGCCATTAGTATGTGTTCCACATTATGAAGGCGAGTGTTCCTCATTTTGGAGATGGAAGGTTGAGAGCTATGGTTGACATATTTGGTATATATTTACACCTGCTGTTTTGCCTTCCCTCTCCTCATCCTGTTTCCCTGCATTGTATATTCCTTCCATTCTTCAAAACAAACAAAAAAACGGTAAGTTTTCCATAGCTCTACATTAGTAATACACATATGTATCTCATTTTATGACAACTTTTCTTGTGATACACATATATATCTCAGTTTAAGAACAACATTTCTTGATATACAGATTTTTCGTGAATGCTTGAGATTGCACATGCATTGCTGGTTAAATCTAGTTTGCACAGAGTTATTCTCTGCACACAGAGGCATATTTTGCATATTACTTGGTTATCCTCAACATTTGCGTGAAACCTGTCGAAATGTGCCAGATTCTGCAAACTTTATGGAATTCAGCCCATAGACTTTAGCATCATTATAGGTAGGCCTTGTTTCAATGTAAATGGTGCATGATATACATTTTTGTATTTAATAGAAAAATCTATTTTTCAGTGTTTACATTTTAGTTAAATATGAGACACAAGTCCTTAATTAATATATTCTTTTTATGGTACTGCTCAAAAGATGTATTTTAGAAATATTCTTAATGCACTGCCTTATATTATGTATAATGTTAAGGAGTATTTATTTCAGGCAAATAAACTGACTAGTACATAGAGGTTTACTTTGTTTTTAATTTACTTCTCATAATGTCCTACTTATCCACCCCCAAAAAGGTCAAAACATATTTTAACAACTTTGCTTACTGAATATATATTTTTTAAAAAATAAGATAGGTAGCTTTAATACATTTTGCTTATCAAACTTCTAAAAGTACTATACTAGTAAGACAAAATATATAGCAGTTCACATTTTCATCTTAAATAAACTCACACCACTAAGTAATAAAATGTAGTATATGTAAATGGGGTCTACTACAAGTGCTCATATGCTAGTAATGCCTGGTGCATCTTTTTGCTGCTTGCTTGAAAAAGCAAGTGCCCTAATGCCCACTAGCCAACCTTCACTTTTCTATATACTCCTCCCAAAACCCAGTCTTATATACTACACAGCCCTATGACAACTTAAAAATCACACCCACTTTCCAACCTAACTCTTCAGTCCCTTACCCTAAACCTCCACTCCCCATCCCTAACCCTAAACTCTCAAATCACTCTAGAACCCTAAAAGCATAACCTCTTCACTAAACCTAAGCTCCCAATTGTTCCCTAAACCTAAAACTCCCCTTCCCACTCCTCAACCCTAAAACTGCTTTAGCACTGCCTAATCCTAAACCCCACTTCTACTTCCAGATCATAAATCCCTCCATTTGTACTCATATTCAGGTTTGTGAGTGAGCAGCATCCCCTCCCAAAGCTGCTTGTCTGAAGTCATATTTGGGTTTGTGAGTGAGCGGCATCCCCTCCAAAAGCTGCTTGTCTGAACTCATATTTGGGTTTGTGAATGAGCAGCACTCCCTCCCACAGTTGCTTGTCTGAACTCATATTTGGGTTTGTGAATGAGCAGCACTCCCTCCCACAGCTGCTTGTCTGAACTCATACTGGGGTTTGAGAGTGAGCAGTACTCCCTCCCACAGCTGCTTGTCTAAATTCATATTTGGGATTATGAGTGAGCAGCACTCCCACCACAGCTGCTTGTCTGAACTCATATTTGGGTTTGAGAGTGAGCAGCACTACCACCACAGCTGCTTGTTTGAATTTATATTTGGGATTAAGAGTGAGCAGCACTCCCTCCCACAGCTGCTTGTTTAAATTCATATTTGGGATTAAGAGTGAGCAGCACTCCCACCACAGCTACTTGTCTGAACTCATCTTTGGGTATGAGAGTGACAGCTGCTTGTCTGAACTCATCTTTGGATTTGAGAGTGACAGCTGCTTGTCTGAACTCATATTTGGGTTTGAGAGTGAGCAGCACTCCCTCACACAGCTGCTTGTTTAAATTCATATTTGGGATTAAGAGTGAGCAGCACTCCCACCACAGCTGCCTGTCTGAACTCATATTGGGGTTTGAGAGTGAGCAGCACTCCCACCACAGCTACCTGTCTGAACTCATATTGGGGTTTGAGAGTGAGCAGCACTCCCACCACAGCTACTTGTCTGAACTCATATTTGGGTTTGAGAGTGAGCAGCACTCCCTCCCACAGCTGCTTGTTTGAATTCATATTTGGGATTCTGAGTGAGCAGCACTCCAACCGCAGCTGCTTTTATGAATTCATATTTGGGATTAAGAGTGAGCAGTACTCCCTCCCACAGCTGTTTGTCTGAACTCATATTCGGTTTTGAGCTTCAGCAGTGGCATAGCAAAATTACAAGGTGCTCAAGTCCTTGGTTTTGAGCCACTGTTTTTTGAGTGTTTGGGATGTGGTGCCTGTAGTAAGCCTGTTTATATGTATACATATATGTATAATGTATTTTAATGCATTATTTTAAGCGAAATCCCGCAATATACTTTAAAAACTGTCAAACAAGTAGCAATACACTTTCAAACTCAGGTCACTCCAAGGCAAGTACAAATATGACTCAGTCATTGTCCATGCTGGTGTGAATGACCTGAGACGTACCTCCCTGGACTACATGAAAAGAGACATAGAGGAGCTCTCTGAGCATGTAGCCCAGGCCAGTATGACCCTGACCTTGAGTAGCATCTTACCCCCATCAAGTATGATGCCACAAAATGAAGACAAGATGATCAATTTCAACAATTGGCTTAACTATTGGTGTCACTCAAAGGGGATCCAATGCCTGTCAGCCTGGGATGATATGCTCGACAAGCCACGATGCTTCGCTAAGGACGGCTTGCACCTGTCACCCCTGGGCTTTTGGATATTGGCAAAGGCTCTTGCTACCCCCATAGTACCTTTTTTAGGCAAGGCTCAAAAGACAAACCCACCTCCATAGGTATCACAAGGGATAAGAAACTAAGAGTAATGCTACTCAATGCCAGAAGTCTAAACCTCAAGATGCACGCACTCAAAACTCTCCTTAGCATGGAGAACATTGATATCTGTGCAGTAACAGAAACCTGGTTCAGGGCTCCCGAGAGCACCCCAGCACTACCAGGTTATACCTCATACCATGCTTTTCGGCCCCAAAACTTGGACTGAACTACAAAAGGAGGGGGAGTATCAATATTCATGAAAGATACCCACACCTTCAGGTTGGTGGCACAGCACGAAGCATCACAGACTATCCATGTGCAACTAACAGTGGGTAAAACTGCCTTCCAGTTTATAGCCTGCTAAAGACCACCCTCCCAAACCCAGGAACCCCACTCGGCCTTCCTGAGAACACTGGAAAATATGAAGGTCTCTCCAAACACCATTATATTGGGCGACTTCAACTACCCAAACATAGACTGGGAGCATTACTCTAGCTCCAACACCCTAGCCCAAAGGTTCCTAGAATTCATAAACTCAAATGCTATGGAACAACTTGTTAGCACTCCCACAAGAGGGGAAAACATACTGGACCTGATCATCACCAACATGGGGACTCTATGCTCCAGACCAGAAGTGTATCCCTCACTGGTAAGATCAGACCATAAACTAATCCAACTGGATATTCACATCCTGATCCTACCCCCTGCCCAGAAAACCACAGTAAAAAACTTCTCTAAAGCAAATTTCACACTCCTCAAAACCGAGGTGGAATCCTTCAAAGCCCCTGGGCCTGTGGAAAATACAGCCCAGACCGCAGAATCCTTTATAAATGCATTCTATGAACACCTTCAGGAATGCATGGATCATGCAATCCCAAATAAAACCAAGACCCAATCCTCCAAAGGCAGACGTCCTGTCGGATGGACCCCAGCCATAAACAAACTATACAATAGAAGAAGGAAGCTACTACACGATAGAGCAAAATCCCAAAAAGGGAAGGCATCTCAGATGAGTATTAGCAAAAAACTACGGGCACTCATAAAATCGTCTAAGGCCAGCTTCAAGAGAAAAATTGCACAGGACACTAAGGATAATCACAAGGCTTTCTTTAGTTATGTTAGGAACCTGGATGGGATATCCCAGATATGCTCAGAATTAGTCCAAAATGACAAAAAATACACCGAACCCACAGACATTGCCAACATCCTAGCTGACAGGTTCAGCGCAAACTCCCCCCCCCCTCCCCACCAAAAGGGCAAATATCTATCCCAGCAGAGTGCTGCCCCCCTGACATCTCAGATGCTCAGGTAAGAGCCGCCCTCTCTAAAGCAAAAAACACAGCATCAATGGGACCAGATGGTGTCCCGGGCTGCGTCCTACATGAACTCCAAGAAGAGCTAAACCCAAACATAAAACTACTGTTCAATCTCAGAGTTACTACAGGATATGCACCCAAAGAGTGGCGTACAGCAACAGTGGTCCCTCTCCACAAAGGTGGTGACTCAACGGACCCTGGAAACTATTGCCCCATAAGCCTGACTAGCTTGGTCTGCAAAGCTATGGAAAGGATCATCATGGACCTCATAAATAAAGATATTGGGGACCTACAGACACTGGATCCTACCCAGTTAGGCTTTGTTAAGGGCAGATCCTGCCTCTTAAACCTGGTCGACTTCTTTGAAACCGTCACCAAGGCCATTGACAAAGGGAAGGTGGTCCACACAGCCTACCTGGACCTCGCAAAAGCCTTCGATACAATACCCCACTTGGGCCTTATAGATAAGCTCACCAGCTTAAATATATACCCCTATGTCACTAGCTGGGTTGCAAACTGACTCAAGGACAGAACCCACATGGTTAGAATTGCTGGAGCCATGTCAGATTCCAAACCAGTTACAAGTGGCATCCCACAAGGCTCAGTCCTGGGACCTCTCTTGTTCGGTATATATTTCTCGGAGGTACAGGCCAACACGGAAGGACTGTGGCTGACCAAGTTTGCAGATTACTGCAAACTGGGTGCCATAATTGAATCTCCAGCCAACACAAGCATCCTCCAAAAGGGCCTCATAGAAACAGACAACTTGTGTCAAAGCCAGGGCCTCAAGCTAAACGCCAAAAAGTGTACAGTCATCCCCTTTGGCAAAAACAAAGTGCCCACAAATTACCACATAGGTGGTAATCCATTAAGTACAGAAGAAGTAATTAGGGACCTGGGGACCCAAGTTGATAACAATCTCTCATTTGACAACCACATGGCCAAAGTGGTTAGAAAAACATTTTATAAAGCCCACCTAATCATGAAGGGATTCACATCTAGATCAGGGGAGGTCATCGTGCCTCTTTGCTCATTCCTCATCAGGCCCATAATCGAGTACAATGCCCCTTTTGGGATGTACCTTACCAAACACCTGCAGCAACTGAAAAGACCCCAAAAGTACCTCACCAAGAGGATCAAAGGGCTCAAACAGATGCCATATGCTGCCCGGTTAAAGAAACTCCAGCTCTACTCAGTGGCATACCGCCTGCTCAGAGGTGATCTGTGCCTGACATATAAAGCCATGTCCAACCCGGAATTAAGGGACATGCTGCACCTCAAAAAATCCAAATCCCATAGAGCTACGCACTCGAGAGACTTGAACCTCAGCACTGAAATAAATAGGACATGCTGAAGGAACAGATTCATAACCCAGAGGCTCCCTTCACTCTGGAATAAAATCCCAGTCCAGGTTAGGCAGAGTCCCTCATTGACTCTCTTCAAGAGGAATCTTGATGAGTGGATGGGAGATCATAGGTTTACCCCGGGTATCACTTCTGTGTCACTGTTAGACAGAGGCACAGTATACTAACCTTGAAAAAGGGCATAGCAAAATTAATTTAAAATGGGTGGCGAAAGCCAAACATACTCTGGCTAGGCTTATAAATGCCCTAGGGCAGATAGCCTAGTATGAACCTATGAACCTATGAACTAAAAATTAAAAATAAAATGTTTCAGTATATAATACTGGTTTTGCTATCATGCCATATTTTCTTGCTCACATGAATAAGGCCTTGCTGTTTAAATGTATTTTTTTTTAATTTTCAACAACAAATGGTTATATGCACACATACACAACTGGGAACTCCAAACATTCTTATACCATTGCACTTTGATGTTTTTATAGTAATTAAAGGAGCAATTTAACAGTATTTGTATGTGATATGCATTGTAGTATAAATGAGACAGATTTTATCCAATAATAATTCAGTGTATGTTATCTGTACTTTCCTTAGGGGTATATGTCCATATGCATGGATGTATACATAAACACACACACACACACACACACACACACACACACACACACACACACACACACACACACACACACACACACACACACACACACCCACACACTCACACGAGCACACACAAGAGAGAGAGAGGAAGAGACAGCATATTCTATTTGAACATTATAGTGATTCACTTTTCTATAAAGCCATATAGATATGCAACTATTTGTATATATTACTGGTATGCAGTATACTGTTGCTATCCCTTGTGGATTGCAAACAGTTTTCTATGCCACATACACGACATAGTTATGAACGGCACACATATTTGGAAAAATATACGTTGGTACCACAAAAGATACCCATAACAAACATTATAGTACAAGTATTACCATTTACATTAAACAGTTTCCAAAGGTGGCATTGTCAATGTAGACAGTGTCACAATATACAGGTTACATCTTCCATGCAAACATATTTGCCAAACACATGGCAGGAGCACTACAGCCATGTACATATACAACACAGACTTAAAAAGTGATACAGCCCCAAGGATGTGATATAATAGATCAGTTGACATATCTTGGTATCAGACAACTCTACTATCTCCCTATATAGAGATAATAATTCCATATAATCAAATGTGTCAGGAATACTACAGACTACTATGACATAGTGGCCATTATATTTAGATATCCAAAGCCATATGTCTCTAAAGGGCTTCATTATTATGCAATATTTCAGAATCATATTCTCTGCAAAATATATATCATGCCAGTTCAGAAAGTACACAATGCCAAAATTAACAAAATACTGATTCAACAGTATGCCAGGACGTTGACAACACAGTGCCAATATTAACACTCAGTAATCCCATATTACATTAAGACTGATAGAACTAAGTGCCAGTGTTTGCAAACACTGATCCAATAGTACGTGCCAAAGTCTCCATGTCTTGTAGAGCAAGTCAGTTACATTGGTGTAGAGTGATGTATCACTGAAAATTATCCAGATCTGTATTAATCTATGCAGCCCAGCCATGTTAATAGCTCATAACAAGGAAAGGAACACATGTTTTTATCGCAGAATATGTTACCCTTGAAGCATAATGTTTCTTGTTATTACGCAGGATGTAAAGAAGGCTATTGCATCAGGGAAAGATCACTGCTGATTTAGGACTTGCTCTGCTCACTCTGTTGATCACCCAGGAGTTAGTTTTGGAGATTTTATGTTGACTTGGAAAAGTTGGACTGCAAGTGGTGATTTTTTTTTCCCCAACAGAGCACACAGCATCTGATTGCAATGAGATGAACACACTCCTGTGCTCACTCCATTGATCACTAGATGGATTGAAGCTTTTATGGTGAGTTGGAAGACTTGCACTTCAAAGGGTGACTTTTTATTTCCAACAGAGTATACAGTGTCTGATTGCAATAATGGAAAAGAGCAGGTTTACTTGAGACTTCGAGTTATTTTTTATTCAAGTTCATTTTTAGTCAAGATTCTGTGCCGGTCTGTTTGTCAAGTTTCTTCAGGTGTGGAGTTAATAGTTTGTGTGTATCCTAATTTTCATGGTTCTAAATCTGTCAGAGTTTATTCAGATATGCAGTGTCCTGTTGGCAGTGGCAGAAGAAAGTAGAAAAGAAGGCAATAGTGCTTAAACTGCATACAACTAGCTGTAAATATAAAGCAAGAAACAATGTATTGTAATACCTTATTATTTAGAAGACAATAAACTATATAACTATGAGAATTTTTAGTATAACTGGAAAGTTGTACTCAAGTTATATTTATGTCATGACATAATTATATACAAGTAAGTTAGCACATTAAGACATGAAGTTACAGAGACAGCTTATTCACGTTATCTAGTTTTCGTAAATTTACTGTACCACTTTTAGTGAAATTTGGTTTATTTTTGCATGTGGACTGGCAAATGTAACAGTATTACTTTAAAGTCAAGGTAATATAAAACATTGACGGCATGTGAAAATATGGCAGAACCTTTAGCATGTGAATGGTATGAATTGATAAAGATGGCAGTAACAGAAGTTTAACAGCATACAGCATGAATTGTAAAGATTGTAAATACAGTATATATTCACTCTTTTGCAGTACTGTCTATAATATTGACTGCATGTTTTTCATACAGTGTCAGCTAATACAAGTTGGAGGCAGACTGAAGGTACAATTAATGTTTAGTTGAATACAGCATTTACCCATTGACAGTATTTTAGGATGAAAATGTGAAAAGTCCTTTTGTGTGTCTAAATTACTCATTAGTTAATTATTGTATGAATAGTGTTATCTGTCTCTTTCAATGCATTTTAGCATGTTAGTGCGAATGTTCTTTTCAAGTAGTTTTATTTGAGGTCAGTCATTTGTGGACATGGAAAGAATTTAGAGCAGGATGTAGTGTGAATACTATTTTTTGAAGTATAGAAAGAGAAACTGCAATGTTACCTGTGTATTAAGTTTTAGATTGTATGGAAAATAGTACATAATTATTTTAATGAAATGTAGAATAAATGTCATAGTTTGAATTGTAGTACATTAAGCAATGTTTAGATATTTTTTATAAATGTGTACTGTATGTAACTTCTAAATATTAAAAGTTAAATGTAAAAGTAGTATAGGATTGGGTTGTTGAATACCTTTTGGTTTAGCTAATGCAATAGTACTTCTAGGGTCAGATTCCAGAAAGTTTGCAGAATCCAGTTAATCCAATCAAAAGTTGTGGATAACCAACTAATATGCAAATATGCCTCAGTGTACAGAGAAGAACTCAGTGCAAAGACGATTTAACTGGCAATGTCTGTGCAATCTCAAGCAGTCATGTCAAATCTGTATGTGAAGAAAAGTTGTTCATAAACTGAGATATAGATGTGTATCACAAGAAAAGTTGTTCATAAAATGAGATACATATGTGTATTACTAATGTACATCTATGGAAATTATACAAGCTCAATGCAACCTACTGAAAATTACTAAATGAATAGAAATGTGCAGCAATCTCTCTAGAAAGTGAGAAATATCCACAAACAATTAAAGATATTGTCCTGTGATGGAATTTGAAATTTTTCTAATAAAAATTTAATTAAGTTGAAGGGCAATCATGGCCATGTCTCCATGGCTAATAGAAGATAACAATGGGTGTGAGATGCATGTGGGGAACACAGGAAATGTATACACCAAAAAAATATAGTGATAGAAAAGCAGATATGGGGTGAAGTTGAAAAAGGACAGACAAGAGGTTAAATGAAATTGGTCTGAGGAGATTCAGAGAGGCAAGAGTATTTTTGTTTGGTTGGTTGGTTGGTTTAGTGGAATATGTCCCTTTTTTGTAGAATAGAAGGAATTTAAAAGACAGGGAAAGAGGAAGAGGAGGACAAAACAGTAGGTATAGGTTTATTTATATTTGATTTATAGGCAATGATTTACTAACTGCCACTGTCCATTAGAGACATAGGAGCCAGGCAAATGTAAGTATCACAATACATTACAGATAAAGGTTGTAAATAACATAAAGGAGAGGTTAAATACACAGACAGCACACATTGAGACTCTACAACATGGGTGAAGGAAAATGGACAAACAGGACAGGGATGCATACCAGCCATGGTGCAGTACAGAACTACATAAGTAACTATTCACAACTCAGTGCTGAGATGTTGAAAACTGTGTGACAGTCATAACAGAATATGAATGACCAACAGTAGGTGCATTTTGTAAAAAAATAAATGTGGATTGCAATACACAGTGGACAGTGAATACAGTCATTGACTCGTCTGGCATCAGTGCAAGTATAAGCTAAGCAATAGCATGGAGGATCAAATCCAGCCAAGGAAATGTAGAAAAAGACAAGTAGAGGATGGACTAAAGCCTCCAGCCCTGTATGTGAAAGTCAAACAACCAAACACAGACCCAAACAGTAGTACTGCAGTAAAACAAGAATCTGCTTTCTAAATCAAAAATAAGTGTAATCAACCCAAACATAGGTGAAATGTGATTCATATGTCAAACACATATGCCACGTCAGAAGCAACACAGATGAGTTGTCAAGTATACAATGTATACATGTGACATGCACCCTGGGATTCACAAAGGCCAGTTTTCCATGCAAGAATGGTATAAGAGCTCCTGCATAGAAAATGGCCACCGAGCGGTCCAGGAAAGTGCCGTTTGCATGTCCACGAACAACTCTACACTGTTCTAGCATGGAAAACCAGCAAATATGCAAATTATCTCATTTGCTAGTGAAAAACATGCAAATGAGGGGATTTTGCAATCCACCAAGCTACCAGGTCTCCGTGCTAGAACAGTGTCAGTGCAGAAATGTATTCAGCTAGTAACCGAATACATTTCTGCATCTGACAAAACGGAGGAATGACAGCTTGTGTAAAATCATATATTATGTTTAACACACATGCCAATGGCCAAATATAAGGCCATTAGCATTAAAAACAGTTTATTTTTTTTTAAATTAAACTTTTTTTGTTTTCTGTCTGATCTTGGCTGTTTAAGCTTAGGGCAGTGGTGCGCAAACGGGATCGTGCCAAAAATAAAAAAAAAAAATCAGAAAAGTCAATTTTAAGCTAATTCTACATTTTGACATTATAGTCAATGGCATGCAAAATATAAACAATACCAGGGAGCACTGGTTATCAAGGGGAAAGGGTCCATTTCAGTGCAGTAACTAATAACCTACACACTGGGGTATGCAAATGAGGGGAGTTATACTGAATCACAAATAACTTCAAAGTGTCAGCTTGCACCTAACCGTGTAGGTGCAGCAACACAAGAGTGCAAGTGTAAGAGATGAATGACTTCATTAGGGGATGTGTCATGCTTGCTGTAAGCTTATTGGAGCTCGGTGACCCGTGTTTGCCCTTAGCTAAGCACAGCTAAGAAAGGGGGTGTGTCAGATGTGCCAGAGCACTGTGTACATAGCCTAAATGGATGTGCACGCCACACACCAGGTTTTAAACATAAACAAAAAAAAAAGAGGAAATGGCAGCACTGTTTACATTTCAGCACTGGGTATGCACGGTGTGCCTCAGGGCTTAAATAAGGAGGAACTAGGAAGGGGAAACAGCAGTAGGAAGGCAATCCAGGAGAACTAGCATAGCTGGCAGGTGGAATGCATCAGAATCAGCCAAATACACATGCAGCAGCCCAGCACACTACTATAAACTATACAAACACATTTCAGACTGGATGCAGGGGAAACAGCAGTAGGAAGGCAATCCAGGAGAACTAGCATAGCTGGCAGGTGGAATGTATCAAATTCAGCCAAATATACATGCAGCAGCCCAGCACACTACTATAAACTATAGAAACACCTTTCAAACTGGATGTATCGAAAACAGCAGTAGGAAGGCAATCCAGGAGACCTAGCATAGCTGGCATGTGGAATGTATCAGAATCAGCCAAAATCTACATGCAACAGCCCAGCACACTACTATAAACTATGCAAACACCGTTCAGACTGGATGTAGGGAAAACAGTAGTAGGAAGGCAATCCAAGAGATCTAGCATAGCTGGCATGTGGAATGTCTCAGAATCAGCCAAATACACATGCAGCAACCCAGCACACTACTATAAACTATGCAAACAACTTTTCAGACTGTTTTTTGGGGAAACAGCAGTAGGAAGGCAATCAAGGAGAACTAGCATAGCTGGCAGGTGGAATGTATTGGAATTTACCACTTACACATGCAGCAGCCCAGCACACCACTATAAAATATGCAAACACCCTACAGACTATTTTTTCCCCACAAACTCTACCACCACTGATGTACACAGACGGGGGATTTTTAACTGGCAAAACTAACTAAAATTGTTAGAAGCTACTGCTGCTTTACTCCATCAATATGAGCTAGAGACTGAGGGTGGTGAGGAGGAGCATGTTGACAACCGAAACAACATGAGGAGGAGGAGAAGAGTGTACAGACCCAGGGTAACTTACCAGGGCCTAAATGAGCTGGAGATAGTGGAGAGCTATAGGGTGGACAAGGACATTCTACAACAAATCATTGAGCTGTGCCAGCCATGCCTCACACACAGAACTAATAGAGGGAAACCTTTCCAAGTGGAAACCAAGGTATGTCTAGGCTTAAGAATACTAGCCACAGGTACCTTCCAAAGACCAACAGGGGATATCATGGGGTCTCACAGGCATCAGCATCCAGGGTACTCCACCAGTTCCTAGATGCCATGACACCACATGCCAATGAGCACATTTATTTCCCCATCACCAGTGAGGCGTTGACCAGAAGTACAAATCTCTTCCACCATATAGCAGAATACCCTGAGGTAGTTGATGCTATAGGCTGCACGCAGATCCACATCAAAGCACCACCCAGTGAGCAGGGTAGGGTCTACATAAACTGAAAGGGCTTCCCCTCCATCAACTGCCAGGTCATGTGCGATACCCAGGGCATTATCATGACTGTGCGTGCTGGCAGCCCTGGAAGCTATCATGAATCCCACATCTGGTATTGCTCACAGCTCTATCAGGTGTTTGCCAGTGAGGACATCCCATATCGACATCTAGTGGGGGATGCTGGCTATGCACTGGAGCCATGGCCGATGACACCCATGAGAAATGCACACACACCTGAACAAGAACACCATGATGAGGCAAACGTACAAACCAGAATCATTGTAGAGCATGTGTTTGAGATGGTCAAGTCACAGTTCTGCTGCCTTGACATATCCAGTGGAGCCTTTCAGTACTCTCAAGCTACGTATACACAAATGTTTATAGTATGTGCCATGCTACACAATATGATCCTGCAGAAACAACTGCCGCAGGGACAGCATGGGACAGGGCCACACAGCCTCCCACCATTGCCAAGGCCAGCACAGGCACAAAGGGACTCAGAGGAGGACATTCTGAGCCTGCCCCTATAGGCAGAAGGAGGCATGCCCAATATACCCAGGCCTTGGCAAAGAGGCAATGCATAGCACACACACTGACACTGTAGGGACCCAGGGACTGATACCTCCCTCCAACTCACACATACAGTAAAAGGGAAGCCAAACATGACACTACCTATACATTACCATGTATAGGGAGTGTACTACGTACATCCAACATAGTCATACTTCCAGCACTGTCCTCAATACTGGCCCAGCAACACTGTAAGTCACCCTTCCTATCAATTACTGAATGGAGTAGTATGTTCTCATACATGTATGTATGTATGATATGGATGTAAGCATGCAAGGGAATTGGGTAGCTGAATGGGATAACAGCAGACAACTATATGGGACAGCAGGAAATTCACAAGAAATACTGCTGTCAACATATTAGGCAGCACTACAGAAAATGACAACCCCCACCGCAGTACATGTCATGGCCCAAATAACTGGGTGTCAATACGTCACACACATGGATGTCAATGAGGGTCACATACCCACCACCAGCCTCACCCAGCAGGACAGGTGTAGATGACCATAAAGAAAGGCTGGGCTAAGGCCCCCAAATGATGGCAATGGTGAACAGCCCTCAACCAGACCTAGACAGACATACTACAACAGGCCTGGCAGTTGCATTTTAGTTCTGAAGGGTAAAAAGTCTGAAATTGAAATATATGCCATTAAGATCTAACATGTATACTCTACTGATATGCCTCCTTTCTGCATGATAGGTCACAATACAATATGAAATGGAAGCCAACAGACTAACCAAAATACTACTACAATCATTGCAAATGTTTAAAGTCTGCAGGTGTGCCCCCACCGACAATCCCACATAGAAATGCAATAACAGATAGCCTGCAGCACTCTCAAATGGCTTATAGTCCTCTGGCAAAGGCCCATGCCTCACCCATAGTGCCAGTGTATGGAATGTCAGGGGGTCCCAACTAACAATCTAACACAGTAAACAGAAAAAAATGCAAGGCCATATTGACAAATGCCAGTAGCATGCCCCCCCATGTCGTACTGCAAGGATTGTGTTCCAGGCCATAAATGCTACTGGGTCTGGGATAAAGGCCCAACTATAGGGATACCTCTGAGATATTGCTTACATAATGTTAGGAAGAGGAGAGAATAACAGAGGGGCTGGGGGTGTAGAAGCATGGATGTCATGGAGTGTGTGAAGTCTGAAATCCTAATGTCTGCCTATACTAGTCCCTGACTGCAAAGCCATGAATGAATAGCCATAAAACTGCTTGTAAACCACAATGTGAAGGTAAACTGACCAAATATATGAGTCCTTCCTCTGGATAACCTGGGTGTATCTGTACAGTTGAGAGGTATGGCCCCAGCAGGGTATGACCATTCCATGCAATTGAGATAAGCACAAGGAGGGGATCCCCACACAGCATACTAACAAGGTGCTGGACCATTTCCACAGAACCAGCAGTCTATTGTCTGTTGCTACCCCTCCACAATGGCATGTGTGTGCCAGAATGTGCAGTCTATATGCCTCAGAATGTTGGTCTCAGCTTCCTTCATCCTTTATTTCCCTGGTAAATAACTGTGAGCAAAGAATGATAACTGTCAGTAGTTGATGACATGACACATAATAGTGTAAAATAGTACATATGTCAGAAAATCTTTGCTACAACCAAACATGTCACACAAGCAACACAGACAGCAATAGTTACAGTATCCCCCATATGTTATGCCCATTGTCTCTCCATATTGGCAACCTATCTACAGATATCCTACAGAAACAGTTTACTAGGTGTAGCTTTAGCACACAAAACCCTGAAATGGAGTCCAACCCTCCCTGGAATGGATGCACACACTAAATATAAAAGGTCATACTGGGCATGCTCCTACACTTACCCTATATCACATGATGTGCTGATGTCATTCACTGTAGAAATACCTTTGGTTATCCCTCAGCAATATAGTGTCAGTGGTGATTGTGATAACTGTGCAATACTGCAGTACAAATAGGTATTTATGCAGCAGTTGTAATCTCAGTTCTGTCAAATGGTAAGTTGTGTGTGAGTGTGTGTTTCTAGATTAATGTGGTTGAGGCCATTCACACACAATAAACTTCCCTTACCTCTCCTTCAGCACTGCTGCTGATGTCACTCACCTTCAAAGATACCTTTGGACAGCTCTCCAACATATAAGCTCCATGGTGCTTGTGATAACTATAGTGTAGCAAACTAGTTAGGGGATGAGTTCTAATTCTGCTACTGGCAACTATAAAAATGTGTGTGTTTGTGTGACAGAGTGTGTGTGTCTTTGTAGACACTTGATTTTGTGGTCATTCACACTTACTACACTTCCCTTACCCCTCCTTTAGCACTGCTGCTGATGTCACTCACCTTCAAAGATACCTATGGACAGCTCTCCAACATATCAGCTCTGTGGCACTTGCGATAACTGTCCTTTAACACTGCTGCTGATGTCACTCACATTCAAAGATACCTTTGGACAGGTCTTCAACATATAAGCTCTGTGGTGCTTGCAATCACTGTGTAATACTTTAGTGTAGCAACCTAGCTAGGTAGGAGTTCTAATCCTGGTCCTAGCAACTGTGAAAATGTGTGTGCTTGTGTATGAGAGTCTGTGTCTTTGTAGACATCTGATTTAGTGTCACTCACACTTACTACACTTCCCTTACACCTCTATTAGCACTGCTGCTGATGTTACTCACCTTAGAGGCATGTTTGGACAATGTTCAGTCTATAATTTCTGTTGCACGTGTGATAAATGCGGTCCAATGTAGTGGCAATAACTACATAGGTAAGGGTTTGAATCTCATTTCTGGCAAGTATTTGTGTGTGTGTGCACATATATATGTCCATACCTTAAAGATTTTGTCCCCATTTACAACCAGTACACTTCTCAGTGCCTGACTTTAGTAGTTCTGCAGATATCATTCACCTTAGAACTACCTGTTGGAAACCCTAAAGCATGTAAGTTCAGTGGTGAGTGTGGTAAATGTGTAACATAATGGTCTGAAAACATAGTTAGATAGAGGTTTGAACCTCACTTCTGACAAATGTAAATGTGTGTGTAGGGTAAAATATTTTGTGAAATCTCTCACCCATTACATCACCCAATTCCAGCATTTTCAAGGGCTGGTGGTGTTCCTCACCTTAGATGTACCTTGGGACAATATCCATCCTATAAGCTCCCTGATGCATGCAATAAATGTGTAACACTGTAGTATACATAGCTAGGTAGGGGTTCAAAACTCAGTACTTGCGTGTGTGTGTGTGTGTGTGTGTGTGTGTGTGTGTGTGTGTGTGTGTGTGTGTGTGTGTGTGTGTGTGTGTGTGTGTGTGTGTGTGTGTGTGTCTGTCTGTCTTCAGTATCCTGTGTGCATGTTGGTGTGACAGTGTAATAACAGAATCCATTGGGGGGGTGTGCTAAATTATTATATTGAGGACCTAGTATATGTCCCAATGTCCACATTACAAGGCCAACAGTTGTCAAACACTGTAGGAGTTGGTGTAGACAATCCACAGCCATAAATGTCTAGTGGCATGTGCAATGACTATGTGACAGTATGGATTAGTGAACAATATAGCAACCCTTCTAATACTCAGAGACCACTCTCCACCCACAGATCATACACAAATGCACTTGCAACCACTATATCGGTAGTTCTCCTGCAAATTGCCTCAAAGATAGTACCCACGGTGTGATTGCAGTGGACTACATGCCTGTCGACCACAACAGTGCCACTGAGATCAGAAAGTACTTTGATGTGTTACATCTCCTGACTGAGTGTTTGTTATCCAGCATTTAAAAGGACATGGCACCCTGTCCCATCCCCTCAGTAGCCCAATCAATGTGTACAGTAGCCCTTTTGCGATGTACACCACTGGACACCTGCAAAAACTGTAGAGGTTGCAAATGTACCCCACAAAGATAATACCAGGCCTTACATATATGCCCTGTATGGACAGGCTCCGATAACTTCAATGATTCCCTGTATCATACTGTCTATGTAGGTGCAACCACTGCCTGAGTTACACAGCCATGTCTCACTAAACTGGGTCAGGAATCCTACATCAGAAGATCCCAATCTGTCTACACAACATGTCCCAGATACCGCAAGCACACATCCACACTCCAAAGGACATGCTTATAGGATAGGTTCACAATCCAGACACTGTCCATGGTATGGAATATAAATTACATACATGTGAAATAATGCACATCACTGGCCATCCACAATACACATCTGGATGAGTGGATGGGGAATACAATACCCAGTCCTGGGGATCACTCCAGTGAGTATACTCATTAGCCACATTGTGGACTGTTTTTATGTGGCCTGATGCCAGGGTATTTCCTTGGGCTAGCCTTGTAGAGCCTTCATGGCCAGTGTGTGTGTGTGTGTGTGTGTGTGTGTGTGTGTGTGTGTGTGTGTGTGTGTGTGTGTGTGTGTGTGCGTGTGTGTGTGCGTGTGTGTGTGTGTGTATGTGTGTAGTAATCTCAGTGTGTTTGTTTGATGAATACCCCCTGGGGGTGTGCCTATTAGCAAACAGAGGTGTGTCCAAACCACCACATTTACTATTCTCCACTCTGAAACAGATGTTGTCAATCACCATAAACCTATATTCAACCCTCAGCCCTATAATCTGCAAGGCATATACAATCACTGTTGTACAGACCTGTGAAATTCATGCAGATACAGCTATACCTTGCCTATAACATGGTTGATGTGTTACCGCACTGCCATACCGCTTGGTCTTGCTGCAGGGCCACGTCCTGGTGACACACAGAGGTCTAGAACACAAACAGGATACAGCATGTGAGAACACATTCACTCAGCATTAAGAATAGCAATAATGCATCATGGCTTTAACTGTACACACAATCTGATGTGTACCCCTTACAAATTCCAGATAACTGCACCCTACACAGCATTACCGGCATACAATTTATTAAGTTCACTTTGTGCATCAAACCCATATTTGCATGTCCCTGCATCAATGTTTTGGATGTCAGGGATCTGGCACAGGTTTCATCAAATGCACAGGGTGTTGTGTGGTTTTGCCAGAGCCCTAGGCTGTGCCATTCAGTTGACAGCATGGGTGTGTGTTTGGGGTATGGGAATGGCATGGCATGGCCTGTGCAGGTGTGGTGCATGTGTGTGGAGGTGAGTTTATTTTGATTGCGATGTGCGTGTGCGTGTGTGTGTGTGTGTGTGTGTGTGTGTGTGTGTGTGTGTGTGTGTGTGTGTGTGTGTGTGTGTGTGTGTGTATGTGGGTGCCCTACACTGATGTTTTCTGAACAGCTATGGCCCATACATGGTAGGGTGTACAGTTCACCACCTCCAGCTATGGAAATGGGAACTGGATCTGACAAGGGTATCACAGGCACCACCACTGACAAGGCAGGAGATAGTACTGCTCCCTGATGGTGACGTATGTCTGCTGGATCCACAACCCTGTTGGGACCATCCAGGTCCATGTGTCCATAGCCTGGCATGTCATGGCTTGGACATCACACCACCCTCACTAGTGCTGGTGTTACTTCCCATACGGGAGCATGATGGTGCATGGCCACATGCACGCCCAGACGATCATGGTTCTGAGCTACCTTCATGTGGCCACTGCCTCCCGTCTGCCATACGTTCAAGCACAGATACTCAATGGTGGAGGAGTGCCACGACCTGACCCCACCATCTATCTGAGATCTCATTGCCCTCACGTATGGTTGCAATGAGTTTGTGAAAATCACCACAGACACCAGGGAGATGTTCTTCCACCAGCCTGTGCACTTGTCTGGTGTTATGTTCATTACTTTCCTGTGCATCCATTACGGACCGAAAAATACACCTGGTTACTGCAGCAGTGGCACTTCCAACATGGGCTGGAAAGACCATCATTCTCCTCTGAGCACCCCTGCCTGCCTGCTTGTGTGGGACCTCTCCAGTACTCTGACTATGGCCATTGCCTGGGCACTCACCATAGTCACCACACTTGCATGTTCTGTGCCAGCACCCAGCTGTCCTTCTATTATGGCCACTGGTGACAGGGAATGGGTGGGGATTGTGACTGTGTGTGGGGATGGAGTTGATATAGGTAGGATGCCAACCAATGACATAGCTACAGCCTCTGACCACCCCAACTGTGCCTCACTATGGGTATCATCATGGTCAGAGTTGCCAAACAAAGTAATATCACTTACCCAGTAGGAGGGACTGTAACTACCATGGCCACATGTGAAAAAAAGACAACATATGTACATTACTATCAGCACTATAATGTTTAGTGGCACAATCACTCACACTCTTACACTCACATACACTCTCACACTGACTCACACACACACACACACACACACACACACACACACACACACACACACACACACACACACTCACACATGAGGTGTCCCAGAGGTATTCCACAGACCTCACATTAGGCAACAGATGACAGTCATGACACACACTCAGATTGAAACTGACACACTCTGGACTGGTCCTCAACATCATGGAGTGCATACCTTTCAACTTACTGTAACTACAAATTTACACCACTCGGATATGTGAGTGTTTTTATTTGGTTACTGCTGTTTATCTGTATAGCACTGTGGCCAAACCTACAGAACATACCTACCAACTGTACAGAGTTTCCAGGAATATCTACATATGTGGTTCATCTTTCCTGTCTGGTGCTCATACCTCCTATGTGTGTCTGATGCATTACTGGTAGGTTCACTGGATTGCTGACCTTACTTAATGTCATACTGTGATATGAAGATGACATAACCTGCAGTACATGTATGTGAAAACAAGGGTGGTTACTGACACAACTTCCCAAGCTTACAGTGGATATAGTAAGTATGCAAACCCTTTTTTTACGTGCAATGATTTTGTGACAGATCACATGAGACACCAGTGATACTGCCATAACATTTCCACCATTTCATATGAAATATAACCTGTGCACTCCAATTGAAGAGCATACACATCAGGTAGGGTTCACATATCGTACATGATATGACTACAATAGCTGGGTTGCATAGGGGTGCATACCTGTAAACTGATACTTTGGTAAAGCACCTGTTCATCTCATCACAGCATTCAATACTCTTGGGAAGGTGTGTACCAGCATGTCACATCTTGACATGGCAATGTTTGCACACTCTTCCTTGCAGAACACCTCCAAATCTGTCAGATTTCAAAGTCATACCCTGTGCACAGCACTCGTCAGTACACCACACAGATTGTGTATTGCATTTAGGTGTGGACTCAGGCTTGGCCACTGCAGACTGTTGATTGTGTTCTTGCGAAACCACCCTTTTGCCCAGTGGATGTAATGTGTGGGCCACTGCTGTGCGCAATGCTGAAATACCTCCCCATACATAGGTATGTGGCAGACACCAGAAGGATTATAGCCACAAGAGACTGGTGTTTGAAACTGGTCATAATACACTCCAAATCGGCTACAGCCCCAGTTCAAAGTTGTGAACAGCAAACCAAAAGCAGGACACTGCCATCAGCCTGCTTCACTGTGTGGGTAATGTGCTGTTGTGCAGTGGTTTTATATGGCCAAAATAACATGGCCAAATTGTGAACAAAGACAGTTTAATATTGGTCTCATAACAACTTAACACATTTACACACATACTTTTTGAAAAGCTGATGTATTGTTTTCCAGAAATGACCCAGGACTGGATGTTGTTTGCTGTGAGGAACAGCTGCCATCTTCTAAACACACCATATAGCCAAGACATGTGAAAACCAAATAAGATAGTTGTCATATGTTCATGTCACTGTTCATGCCCACTGAGTGGCACACAGCTACAGTTATCCCATCAACAAGAGGGATCCACCTTGGATCATGGGAACTACTGCCCCATCAGTCTGACGAGCCTGATCTGCAAGGCCATGGAACGTATTATCATGGAACTTATAAACAAAGCATTGGCAACCTTTAAACACTGGACCCCGCCCAGTTTGGATTTGTGAAGGGCTGATCTTGTCTCCTGAACCTGATTGACTTCTTCAAATCAGTCTCCAGAGCCATGGATGAGGGTAAGGCAGTCCACACAGCCTATCTGGACCTCACCAAGGCCTTTGACACCATCCCCCACTCTGGAATCATAGATAAACTTACTAAGCTGGGCATTAATCCCTACATCACTTGATGGGTTGCCAACTGGCTTACTGATAGAACCCACACTGTAAAAGTAGCTGATTCCAAATCCAGCTCCAGACAAATGACAAGTAGAGTACCTCAGGGTTCAGTTCTGGGACCAGTCTTGTTTGGCATCTACTTCTCTGAAGTACAGGCCAATACTAAGGGACTCTGGCTAACAAAATTCGCAAATGACTGCAAACTGGGAGCCATTATCGAATCTCCAAATGATGTGGATACTCAACAAAAGGGCCTTACTGAAACATATGCTTGGTGCCAGAGCCATGGACTCAAGCTCAATGCCAAAAAATGTATAGTTATCCCCTTTGGGGAAAAAAACATGTACCCATGAATTACCACATAGGTGGCAGTACACTAAACCCCAAAAGTATGATAACAGACTTAGCGACACAGGTGAACGGTGGTCTCACCTTCGATATCCACATCACCACAACAGTCAGGAAATCCTTCTATGTGGCACACCTCATCACTAAGGGCTTTTCATCCAGAAAAAAGGAGGTCATTGCCCCACTGTACTCATCCCTCATTAGACCCATTATAGAATACAATGCTCCATTTTGTATGTACCTCTCAAGACACCTGCAACAACTGGAAAGGCCACAGAAATACCTCACTAAAATTATCACAGGTCAAAAGCAGATGCCCTATGTTGATCATCTTGAAAAACCCCAGCTATACTCTGTCGCATATCATCTACTCAGAGGCGATCTCTGCTTAACAAACAAAACCAAGACCATGTCAAACCCAGAGCTGTTGCAAATGCTACACTTAAAGAAATCCCAATCCCTCAGAGCCACATGCTCCAGGGATCTAAATCTTGTCATCACAATAAACAAAACATGCTGAAGGGATAGGTTCCTGACTCAGAGACTCCCCAGACTCTGGAATAGACTGCCCATACATGTCAAGCAGAGCACCTCTTTGGCCCTCTTCAAAAGGAACTTTGATGATTGGATGGGAGAAAGGAAATTCACCCCTGGGACCACGTCAGTCGCCCTGCTAGATAGGGGTCCAGGAAGTAAATAGTGGGGGAAGAAATAGCCAGGGAATTATTATGGCTAGGCTTGTATTGGCCCTAGGGCCGATAGCCTAGTACCAACCTATTAACCTATGAACATGCAGTACACACACAGTATTTAACAGAGATGTCTGTCACTCCTTTGTTATTTCTGTATGGCTCCTGGCAGCCTCACTGGACATTGTTGGTAATGTATCTTCCACATACATGTAGGGATGTCCACTTCTTCACTATGTCACTGTTGCACCATATCTGGAACACCTTTTGATGACTATCTGCACTATGTTCCATGGCATATGCAATGCTGTGGGTATGTTTCTGTAGCCTTCTCCAGGCAGATACCTTTCTAACATGTGATCCCTTTGCAGCATGTTAAGCTGTATGTGAACCATGGCTTTTGCTGTAGCAGGCAACTGTGGGTCTATGTTGGGATATCCTTGGTATGTGAGTTGAGTGTTATTTTTCAATTAATCCAAGAGTCCGTAATTGATGGCAGGTGTGTATCCAGTATGATGTACTGCTGTGATTTTGTCAAATGGTGCTGCACCACAGTATGAGCTTCATCCTGTGCACACATATGCATCTAGTTTCTTGGATGATTTCCATGTCACATACTTATCCCACTAACAGATTTGTTTATCAATTGCATTGTACAGATTATAGGTCACAGGACAGGTTGGATATATGTTTGGTCTTCTGTATTGTGCTCACATTGTCATATATCAGAAATACCTGGCACTCTAACAGGTGTGTACACCTTTCATGTGCACTGTATAACAGCAATGTCTACAATATGTCCCTACTCCTGGCCCTTTGTCCCTGCATTTTGCCAGTCTTTATCCTGATGTCCTGCAATGACAAGTTTGTGAGGTAGGTATGCTACAGATATATGACATCACATGCAAATAGGCCCCTGTGATATCCACTGCGATATTAGGCAGTGAACCCCACTACAAGTAATCATGCAGATATTGCCAGATGGTTGTGTGTAACACCTTAGCATGCCTGGGGTACTGGTGAGCCAAAACAGTAAAATCTCATACTCACTGGCTTCAGGCTGCTGTACCTGCTGTAAGTCCAGGGACCTAGGTAGTAGGGAGGGAGAGGTATTGTTAGCTGATTCACAATAGGCACTGGTCCACAATTAATGCTACATTTATGCACAGGTACAGTATAAACTATGATATTACATAATTTGATATCCTTCAACATAGATGTGCACTTGTGTGCATAACTAAACCCCACCCACTGATTTTATTACTTTATCTATTTTACATTTTGTTTACCAGGGTAGTCCACTGGTCCAAAAAGAGCCTGCGTTCAATGGAGTCCCGTGGAGAAAATCTCCATGAACAACAATATAATATGAAGACAATGCATTTACTGTTATGCAATAGAAATGAAGAACAATGGCATTACATAACATTATAAAAAAATCTACAATTGCAGTGAAAATATGTTTACAAATGTAAAAGGTAAAATTACACACATATATAACTCAATTAGAATAAGAAAACCTCATTGCTGCATATTTCTGTTACATTTGTTAGAATGTTAAATAACACAGGGCTAACATTACAGTTTTACATGAAATCTTAGCATAGTTAAAGTAGGATGGGTGATGAGAGGTGAAATTGTTGAATCTATGAAGGGTGGGATAATAACAAAAAAGAAAAAAAAGTAGAACAAGAGTACGAGTAAACGAGACAAATGAAGATGGTAGTAGTCAGAGAAGCTGAGTATGATGAAGAGACGGTAGAAGTAAAGGAGTGTGAGAAATGGGGAAAACAGGTGTGTCATGTGTGATGAGAGTAGGAACATTCCCAGAGGCTTTTGAGATGGAAATGAAGCAAGGTCTTAAAGGTAGAGTGGTTGTCTGTAGTACCAATAAGAGGTGGCAGGGATTTCCAGAGGTGAGCTAGGGAAAAGGATAGTAGGTGTCTGCCTGGAGGATGAGCAGGCTTGTGCAGTTAATGAAAATTCTGGTTATTGGATCTTAGAAGTCTGTTAGTTATCTGCATTTTGAAGGAGGATGCAAGGGAAGGGTAGATGGAGGGATTACAGATGAGTTCATGAGCATGAGTAAGTTGAATGTAGGTAGGATGGTTGGGAAGTTCAAGCACGTTTAGTTTGTGTAGGGCATTGCAGTGATGGTATTTGGATTTATAGCTGGTAGTAAACTTAGACATTTTCTGATAACAGGAGGATAGCTTTTTTTTTAGAGAAGATTGAAGGTTGGTAAAAGCATATAGGAGACAATGGATGAGGAAGGTGTTAGACAGCACCATTTTAGTAGTGGGAGTGATATAGTGGTTATGGCGGTAGTATTTTTCCCTGACATATGCATCTCAAGACTCTATAGAACACAGTTGTAATGCAATCTCAGTACACTGATGTGCACTTTTGGTTGCTCGCCTGTCACCTGGGTGCCATCCACCTCCATGACTGAAAGTTCTTGTGTAGATCTTGTTGGGGGCTACCCCAAGGTTGGCCAGGAGCTCCTCCACTGCCATAAGAGGGGGCTGTGTAACTGGCCCCCCACCAGTAGTGGAACTGTCCCTCACTACAGCAGCAGCCCGTTGCTGGGCACGCCAAATCAAGTCACTTGCTCTATGATGAACCTGAGCATACGTGCGGCCATGGTGGCCCAACTTGTTTACAGTTTGGACAGTTTCATCCCACAGTGCAGTCCGCTCCCACTGGTTATGGCGACCCGAAAAGTATTGTATAGTTCTGCAGGATGGCCTCAGTTATGGCCCAAGTCTCCTGCTCATTGTAGTCCAGCTGCCTTGGCATAGCACCTGGAAGACATAAACAGGGAAATACATCACAGGACCTCAGATATTGCACAAACTTCTTCACAGAGACAGCACATGACTAATTGTCAGCAGTGTACATTATATACAAACAGATGAGATGCATCACTGTATGAACATGCATTGTACTCCTGGTCCTGATGTGTCATATTCCCTCCTATGATGGCTAGTACATTTCATAAACCACCATTCACATTTGTGTAGAAAGATGACAATGTCTGTGTTCCTTACAGATGGGCTGTAAAATCTGTTCAGGCTTGGCTTGCATTATGTAATGGGGCTGGAAGCATATGTCTGAGTTTGTGTAGGATGCAGACTGGAATGTTATCAGTCCCCAAGGTGGCTTGCTATTTTTAAGTTTAAGTGGGTGGTTTGCGCCTGACCCATGATGATGAAGGTAGTGGTGCATGTGGTGTGCATATCCACCATTACTAATGTTGAGCCAGGGTAGTGATGCTTGGCCTAAACGTGTCTGCAGCAGGTTCATAGGTTCATAGGTTCGTACTAGGCTATCAGCCCTAGGGCCTATACAAGCCTAGCCATTACAATTCCCTGGCTATTTCTTCCCACATTATTGGTTTTAGCAATGGTGTGTGTGTGTATATGCTATGATTGACCTCCATTACCAGGTTGAATGGGTTGTTGCCTATGAGACCCAACTATGTGAAGATGGCCTTTTGGTTGCCCTCAGTGGATGTATCCAATTTATATTCATAGTCAGCCTTACAGTAATCCACCTGTGATCTACTATGGTCGTCCAAAGGATGACATGCTGGCCAGTTGGTGCCTGCTCCTACTTTCCCCTCTACAGGCAATATAGCATCCCATTATGTGCTTTGTGCACTACTTTTGTCCACCAGAGGGGTTTATTCTACTTTGGTTGAGACAGGTTGTACAAGTTAGGTATTGCTGAGGCCATGCAGCTATGTGGGTGGTTATATCAATGTTTGTAGTAGGCATGGACACAAGGTCATAACACAGTTGGGCACCTCTCTATTTCCTACATGATACTCCTGCTTGTGGCAGTACCCATGTTTGTTTCAGGGCAATGCAACAACTGTTAGTTGTGGACGTGTGACTCTGTTGGATGAACACACATTAACATTACACATGTGTACAACATGTACAGCTCAGTTACAAGCTGTTTTTCAATGCATGGCAGATGTTATGAGGCAGACAGGTACACCTACCCATACATGCATACATCTGCATAGGTAATAACTGCTATACATATCTGTTCTATGTCAGTATGGGACACTTTTGTTGCTCAGTCATTCCTGTCAACCTGGTAGGGAGCAACTTGTGGAGGATGACGTAAATACATGGTGGGCTATGGACGAACATTAGTGACCCTGTCTTCACATTGCTGCAACACATGTACATCATTTGATATTTGGGTAGCTTTTGCATTCACACTCATACCCTGGAGAATATGTGTGTGTGTGTGTGTGTGTGTGTGTGTGTGTGTGTGTGTGTGTGTGTGTGTGTGTGTGTGTGTGTGTGTGTGTGTGTGTGTGTGTGTGTGTGTGTGTATATATATATATATATATATATATATATATATATATATATATATATGTATTATGAGAATAATGGTGGTGTGCACAGCTGTAGTAACTAAAGAGGGATAACATTGATCAGTCACAACATGAGGCAATGGTAAAGGGTGGTGGAAGCTAGGTTAAGAAGGGTGGTGAGGATTACTGATCAGCAGTATGGTTTCATGCCAGGAAAGATCAGTACAGATGTGATGTTTACTATGAAAGTTTTGAAGGAGACATACAGACGAGGTCAGAAGTAGCTGCATTGTGCCTTTGTGGACTTACAGACAGCATATGACAGGATGCCTAGAGGGGAGTTGTGGTATTGTATACTATGAGGAGGTCTGTAAGAATGCTACAGGATATGTACAAGGCTGCTGTGACAGCAGTGAGTTCTGGTTTGAGAGTGACAGGTGCATTTAAGGTGGAGGTGGAAGCACATCAGGGAGCAGCTGTGAGTCCTTTTTCATGTGCAGTGGTGATGGACAGCTTGACAGACATGATCAGACAGGGGTCCCTGCTGACTGTGCTGTTTGCAGATGACATTGTTTTCTGTAGTGAGAGTAGGGAACAGGTTGAGGAGACCCTGGAGAGTTTGACTTATGGTCTAGAGAAGGGAGGAATGTTGGTCAACAGGACTTAGACCGAATATATGTGTGTGAATGGAAGGGAGGATGGAGGAATTGTGAGGATGCAGGGAGTACAGTTTGCAAAGGTGGATAAATTTAAAAACTTGTGAACAACAGTTTAGAGTAATGGAGAGTGTGGGGGAGAGGTAAAGAAGAGAGTGCAGGCAGGATGCAGGTGGTGGAGAGGAGTGTCAGATGTGATTTGTGACAGACAAGTGCCATTAAGAGTGACAGTGAAGGTCTACAAGAGGGTGGAGAGCCCAGCTGTGTTATATGGGTTGTAGACAGTGGCACTGAAAAATAAAGCAGGAGTCAGAGGTGGATGTGGCAGAGTTTATGACATTAAGATTTGCACTGGGTGTGATGAGGGTGTACAGGAGTAGGAACATGTATGTTAGGTTGTCAGCCCAGGTTGGACAGCTTGAGGTTAAAGGCAGAGAGTGGCAGGGTTATGTTTGTTGACATGTGATGAGTAGATATGCTGAGTATATTTGTGAAAGTATGAGGCTGCTGGGTAAGAGGAAAAGATGAAGGTGTGAGATAAGGTGTATGTATGTGTTGATAGTGGACATACAGCTGGTTGGTGTGAAAGAGCAAGATGCAGAGGGCTGGAAGACATGCAGTCAGATGAACTGCTGTGGCAACCTCTAACGGGAACAGACAAATTAAATGCAAGGAGGTGCTGTAATGTCAGTGTTCACAGGTTGTCAATTCTTTGCCAGACACAACACAACTGTTTTAGTACATAACTACAAACCTGAGGCACAAATATGGTCAGTGTGCATAACACTGGACAGTTGAATGGTATGATCGCATTATATCATATGCAGTTCAACATACACAGCTGCAACAGTATTTCGCTATGTGAATACCCTGTACAGGTCCCTCACATTTCTGATACAGACATGTATATCATACTAGTACTCTCAATTAACATATGTCACAGACAGTATTGTTCAAACCACACTTCAGTAGTAGTCATATGTGACTGAATCTGGTACATGACCTGTGTTCTATGTTGCTACAGACAGACACACATACTATGCCCAAAGGTTCTGATCAGCAGTATATCAGCACAGCAAGTGTTGTTGAGAAATTTGTTGAACTTCCTATTTACCTCTTTTACATACCCCATTACATTACATGATTTCTTGTTTCACATACCTTTTTTTGCTTGTTTCAGTTGTCGTATTTCACAGATAGACAGGTGTGTCTCACAGATTTTTTTTTGTATTCTGGTTGTAATGGATTTGCTTTTTGTTTGTTTGTTTTCTTTCTTTCTTTCTTTCTTTCTTTCTTTCTTTCTTTCTTTCTTTCTTTCTTTCTTTCTTTCTTTCTTTCTCTCCCTCTGTCTCTCTCTGGTAGATGTAGAAAAATACATCTGTTTTGCATAGGCAGCAGCTTGACCTTTGTAGGTAATGCTCATGATCAGCTGATGGCCTGTGCACAAATTGGAGTCCCCCACTTGCTAATTGCATGTGGAACAGCTGTAGTATCATTCCTATAGCCAATTGCATGGAAACACACTCCTATAACTAAGCACTTCATGTGGGCATTGGCCCTTTTCCTTCACTGTGAGCAGGACTTCATGTGGGAGTCTGACAAACATCACAGAGGGTAGTTGGAAATAATGCTTATAACAAACACTGTGGAGACAGCCCAATAAATTGGAGGAGGATGTCCCAGACATGGGGACAAAATGTAAGTATTGCTGTTATACATTTGAAGTAATGTTAGTTTAACAGGGTTTGTGTGGATATGGCTGTTCTGCATGATTTAAAGTCTGACATGACAGTGTTATGTGGTTGAGAAATCTCTCACCTGTACGGCTATCTGCAGACTGTTCAGAGTCTGGAGTCTTAGATTTGGTGTATTACTCACACATTTTTGTCTTTATAAATTCAGTAGCATACTCTGATGATTGCAGTCAGTAAATGGTAACATCCATGTGTGTTTGTGACTTCATATCCCTCAGAAGAGATATGTTACAACAAACCCTGTTACACCAGCAATTTTCTCAGTTTATAACAGCAATATGTCAATGATGGACCTGTGTTTGTGCCTCTGTCTCCCAAGTCTGTCATCCTTTGTCCATACGTCATGCAGGAAGAGGTGGATATGTACGGTATATCATTATATACTGACATCATTCATGATATCAACCCAGTGATATATCAGACTGCCAGACGTTATGTATCGGAGGCCTTATATTTGAGGACAAAACCTGGACATTCTGTTGTAGTCTGTACAGTAGTGAGATCTATGTACTTATGGCCATTGTTGATAGAGTGTCAGTATTATGTAGCAGTGTATTGTGAATATGTTATTTGGCCTGTGTACAGAGTGAGGTAGATGTCAGTGTTCTTGGTCCTTTCTATCTGATGTTGCATGATGCTCCAGTTTCCGGTACCCTATCAACTTATATGTTTGTAGGGCCAGACTGAGACATGTCCCATACCAGGCATCAGACTACACTGTGAATTGGGCCAGTATATGTAGGGGTAGTGTGTGAGTGGCAAACATGATGATGGGTTTTGTTCACACAGTCCATATACTGTACTGTTAATTAGGCTTACCATTGTGTGACTGTGACTGTGTTGAGATTGGTTGTGGGTATGCACTTTCGCACTGGTGTGTGTTACTCTGTGCTGTTACATCCCAGTAGTGCCTGCTCTATTTGCAATTGCATGTGTATTCCCCCATAGGAAAATTGGGTTAGTGTTATGGCAGTCTGCCTGTAGTTTAGACAGTGATTGGTGACATGCCTAGCAGCTCAGTGTATTTTCCCTAGTGTGATGCTGTGTCCAGATATTTGTCAGATGTACTGTTGCCTGGCCACCATAAGTGCTTTGTATTTCTGACAAAGCAGTGGGATGCTGTAAAGATGTATATCACTAACTAGTGGGAAGTATGTGGGCTTGGGACTTGTGCTCCTCCAATTAATATATGTTAGGATAGACAGGAGGGTGTGATTGCATCAACTGTGTGAGCTTATCTACTCCAGTATTTGGGATATATACCCGTTTTCATGGCTTTAAGCACCCCCTTTGTCAGGCTTGGTCCACATTTCTTGCATTAAGGAGCTCTGTGTATAACTCTTGATGACCAGATTGTTTCAGATTGTCTAGGTTTATTGGTCATATTTCTGCTGTATTCCACAGAATCATTACTGTGATTTGTCTAGTACTTCACTATGATGATCTTATGATGTCTGTCAGTAACTGATGGCGTACATTTCAGTTTCAGAACTGCCTTCCTTCAGAACATGTATGCTGACACAAACCCTGTTACTGTAGCAACATTCTACATTTATAACTGCAATACTTACATTATGTCCCCTTGCACTAACAGGTTGAGAGTTCTGGTGCTGTGGTATGACTCCACTACATGTTATGGGTATATTTTATATGTTTCATATATATATATATATATATATATATATATATATATATATATATATATATATATATATATGTGTGTATGTATATATATGTATATATATATATATATATATATATATATATATATATATATATATATATATATATATATATATATATATATATATATATACTTTTATGTGTATATATGTGTGTTGTATATTCCTTCTCAGATGTATCTCACCATATTTATCTGATATGTGTATATTTAAATATAGAAACATGACTGATTCCAGTGTTTTCACTAGCAAGTAGTAAAAAATTGTACTACTCAAAGCATTGTTTCACTACTATCCAGTACATGTACTGAATGACATATTTGAAAAAGCAACAGATATTCTTACAGCTCAGGTGGTTTAATGGTTAAGTGCTGTGACTATAGTGTACAGGGTCCTGGGTTCAAGACCTGCAAGGGCGATTTTTTTTTTTGTTGCTGGGCAGAACAAGGACTGTTGGAGATAGGGTGATTAAGGCACTTTAAAGCAGCCTAAAGTGGGTTTGTGCAGGTTTGCGCAAAGCTAAGCAGTGCTAACATATTGTTAAACGAATACGCACTTACGCCGTGTAGGCTTTGCTTACCAGTGCACAAATCTGCTTAGCATTTACATTTAAGCAATGCTTAAACCTGCTAAGCATAGCTCAGCCCTGGTATCCAGTGATCACATTCCAGTCTGATAAAATAGCAGGGTAATGACATCTTTAATAAGTGTATTTAATTCCATTTACATAACATACTTCTATGTGCTGTAATTACAATACCAAGGGGTGTGAGTTTAGTGTATGGGACACCTGAGAATACATGGGTAGTACCACAATCTTTTCTCTTTGTATTTGTTTCATACTTGGGTAGTATCCCAGGTTATATGCAGTCACACTTGCATGTATTGTAATATAACATTACTACTTTTAACAGTGCTTTTCCAAGTAAGAGTAGATTGCAGATTGTAGTACTGGAACCATATACCCCTGCATTCAAAGCTGGACTCTAAGTGCTGACTATCTTGTTCTTGGTGTTTGAGTTGTATGTTTTTATGTATCTCCTGTTGGATATTGCTCTGATATGTTGATATTAACTGTAGACTACTATGTTTTTAATACATGTCATTAAGGACTGCTGTCATGCAGTAATGGCATACCTTTTAGTTTCAGACGTTTATCTTTCAAAACATTCATCCTAATGCATAACCTGTTGGCTATCTACTTTCTGTCTGTCCTCTATACAGATGTGCAGATGTCAGTATTGCTATGGTCATACCACTGTGCCGGTGCCCACATTGTATTGTGTTGTGGGCCTGGACACTGCTGCTAGTTCTGACATATAGGGCATTACCTAATGCGGGCATTGCCCCTTTTGCTTGCCTGTGTGAGGGACATTAGAGAGGTGATGACCTACAGATTCACATACAGTAGATGGCAATACATCACAGGACAGGACATGTGAAGACAGCCAACCAACATGGGGGACATATCCCCAGATTTGTAAACAGATTATGTCATCAGTGCTGTTATATACATGGTAGATTGATAAACTGACAGGTTTTGTGTGGACATACATTTAGTGAGTGACATCATGACTCATAGGGATATGTCTCTGACATATCTCTCCACTGGCACACTGTCCACAGACTGGCCACATGTCTGCCTGTTATGTTTTGTCTGTTCCCAAGACAGTTGGTGTACTTGGTAAATCAGTCGTGGACTCTGGGGAATGCAGTCAGTAAATACTCACATCTATTGGTATTACCAACATCATATTCTTCATAAAGGATGTTACAACAAACCCAGTGACATCTGCAACTGTCTCAATGTATGACATCAGTATGTCCAATCTACCCCTGTGTTTGTGCCTCTGTTCCCACCTAGTGATATAGGGCTTGATGCCTAGCTTAGTGAGTTATTGCATGATTCCTGAGTGGGGAATGTTATCAAAGGCTTTGGTCAGATCAAGGTAGGCTGTATGTGCCACCCTGTCTTCATCCACAGCTCAGGTGACTGATGCCAAGAAATTTACCAGGTTGAATGACCAGGTATGACCTACCCTTCACACAAGTAAACTGTGTGGGATCTTGAGTCTGCAGATTCCCATATCTCTGTTTATTAGGTGCATAATGATGCATTCCATAGCTTCACATAACTGACTTGTTAGACAGTTGTGTCAGTATTTCCCAGGGTCTGTAGTCACACCTCATTTGTTGAGAGGGGTGACTGTAACAGTGCACAATTCAGTAGGGGCAAAGCATGAGGTGAGGCTGTTGTTGAACAGGGCACATAGGTGAGGTGTCAGGTCACTCTGTAGTTCATGCAGAACACAGCCAGGGATATTGTCAGGTCCCATAGAAGTTGTATTCTTGGCCTTGGACAGTGGTGTTTTAACCTGTGCTGCAGTAATACTAGGTGCCTGGCAGTTTACTGGTATTGTGATTGGTCCTTGGGGGGGGGGGGGGTAAAATTTGCACTCAAGATGTCAACCAGTATATTGGCATTATTTGTTGGCTTAATCTAGTAGCTCAAAATAAATCTTGGTATTGCCATGAGATTCTTTACATAACTGCATGTGGCCTTGTGGTTGCCTTTACTATGTGCTCCAATTCTGTTTTCACAGCTA
>NC_056732.1:1156290537-1156320537 GCF_019279795.1 Protopterus annectens | reverse complement strand
GGGAGGGGTGTTTTTTAATCGGAAGCACACGAGTCCCCAAATGGATACAGTAGGACTGAGATCCCTACCCTTGGACAGTCACCACTGCACCTTCATGGCCCTGAAGGTGGCTGTGTTGAGGGCTGAGCAGGAAGGGCAGGCTGACCCTCTAATTGCGCCACATGGCCCTCAAGTTGGCATAGCAGATCTCCAAATTCCTTGCAGAGCTCGCTACACACCAGACCCCGGACATGGCTTTGGTGACAAGATCCTGTCTCTACCCATGCCCGGGGGGACAAGCCCCATTCCCTGAGGCGGTTCCACCCAGAGGTGGTGCAGGACCAGCAGATGAGGAGGTCCCAGGGTGGGTCCCACACATGCTGGGGTCCAGTGCCATGGCTAGATGAGGCAAGAGAGGTGGATCTGCTGGAATCGGCCTTCCCTGACATGCTATGGTGTTGCTGTTTTAGAGCATATGTTGGTTATTAATGGCAAACACATTCCAGGATTAGTTATAACAGCATGCACAAGTATTCCCATTAACCCAAAACAACAGATTTGGAACATTTGCATAGCAAACCGAGCACATGCATATATGGATCCACAGTGGGCATTATACCGGCATTCAGGTTACATTGATAGCAACAGGCCACCAATGACAGTATTTGAACAGGGTACATTAATTGGAATAAATTTCCACATTTGTATAACAACAGGACACATGTCCCAACAGTAGGTTTGGTGGAAAATTATGTGTTTAGATTATTGGTGAAGATAAGGTGGGGAAGAGAGATAGAGATGTCAGTTAACAAATGTAGATTTGTGCAATGGTCACAGCTTTAGTGATCATTGCTCTGCTCTTTACTCTACAGGTATTATTACAACTGTGGTGTTGGGTTGGGCAGTGGTATGTTTGTACGCAGTATAATTACAGCCTTCTTATAACTACGTTTTACTTTCCCTTACCTGGTTGAACTGTGGAGGGAATGTTTGTTAATACTACATGACTGTTTCCACCCATATTCACATAGTCAGGGTTACATATTTGCACTCATACTGTGTGTGTGTGTGCTACTGACACACTCTGCCTTGATTTTTATTGGTCAACCTGGTTGTTGTTAGCGGGGACCAGTAGCTGTGACAGCTTAACACTTTAGAACATTTGTTGGCGGAGACCACGTGGTGTATGTACTTATCTTGCTGTCATTTGAAGCCTTGGGGTTGGACCATTGGTGTGGACACAGTATAACTATAGCCTTCTTATAGCTACTTTATACCTCCTCTTACCTGGAAGACCTGTGGAGGGAATGTTTGTTAATAGTACCTGACTGTTTCTATACATTTTTAGAAAATACTCATTGAAATTATGCATACAGCTTACTACCACTCCTGGGATTCGTACTGTGGCTGTTTCTGCCAAAAATATAACAAGTGTGTGTTTCATCAGAAGGCACTATTGAGAAACTGTTGTCTCTTCTTTGAATGATTTCTTTCTCATTCTCTCTTTGTTGTACAATCTGACCTTGTAATTACAACATTATTATGCATATATTCCTATACATACCTTTTGACATAGCACAGTGTGGAAAACAGTGGTTAACACAACATTACTATTCAGATATCAGATCTTGGTGTATGACATTTTTAATATCAGTTAATCTCATGACTTATAGAGGCACTAACAATGTCAGATGAGACTTGATTGTTTAATGCTTTCAGAGCTATAGTTGCTATGCATAACCTGTACTCATTTCAAATCATTCCATACCAGAGTAAACAAAACCAGTCCAGAGTTTTGAATTTTATTGACAGGCAGTTACATTTTTTATATATAACCTATATGAGACTATTACTGTAATACTGTCTGCTTTATTCAGTACAAACCATACCCATTTTAATACTGCCAGGTGACATTCTACTCCTTTATTTTTATTTGTTATGAATACTACAAGCTAGATTGTTACTCACCAGCCTCGCGACACAGCCTTTGCAACCTGCTGACATGGGCTTCCTGGTTTGCAGCCCACTCAGCTGGAGCTGCAATGAAGATAGAGAAATATTTATGCATACCTATCCATCACATACACAGGCTGGACTTTGGTAAACAGTTATTGATATGAATACTTACACATGACAGGGACATCACCCCTCTGCCATGCGTTTTGGACCCACTGGTCCAAGAGCTCCCTCTTCCTCTGCTTCAAGTTGGCATAGTGTTGCCAGACCTGTTTAACAGTATGAGGGATGCCAGTGGCACTAGTGAGGCCATGGGTGAGACTTTTGCAGGCCTCCGCTTTATATTGGGAGCCCTGGTACTAGTACTGAAGCAGTCTCACATCATGGTTTTTAACAAGGAGTCCTATCATGACCTTGGACTTCTGTGTGCACCAGCGCTGCACCAAAAAGTGCATGCCCTCTCCAACACCTGCCATACTGCCTACAGTGGGGAGCTAGAACCAGTTATGAGCTGTATTCCTACCAGTTAGGTTTAAATACATCCGATTTCCCACTTTTTGCCATGGTTGGATGGTTTTGAATACGGTGAGCTAAGCTAAGCTACGGGCAAACCTGCTTAGCTATGGTTGGCAGTGCTTAAAGTGACAGGTTCAGCACTGCTTACCAATGGGCAAATCCAGTTAGCTGGGCTACTCATTGCTTAGCATTTATATTTACACAATGCTTACACCCAGTCAGAATAGCTGTGCAATGCTTACCATTGCTTATGTTTTATTTTATGGACTACCACCTGTATGGGATTAATTCATCATTCCTGACATATTATAAATTTGTTTACCTTCCCTGGCATCCCCCAATGTGCTTTCATTACATTTATTCTTGTGTGACTATACTGTATGGGGCACTTGTGTTTATGTGGTAGTATCATAACTTTATTACACTGACACCTCACATTTGGACCTACTACACTACTCTGGTTAACAAATATGTGTTATTTACTACCTAATGATTAAAAAATAATGTACTGCTTTCACATGTAAAATGCTAATTGGCTTTACTGGGGAAATCAAACCAGGAATGACTATTTGTAAGCAGAATGCTCTAAACACTTTGCTATTTACACTTTGCTATGTTCTGGAGTATATACCTATTTAACTCCTTATGATGTGTAAGCTAGGCTGAGAAGAGCTGCACAATGTGCACACCTGCTCAGCTATGCTTAAACTTTATTGAGGACTGAACAAAAATTAAACTGTTGTGTTTTATTTTTGTACTACAGGGGTATGTACATTGATTCTGCAACATTATATGTGGGGGGGTTGTGCTTTTACAGTGGTGATGACATGGCAGGTTTGCATTTGAGGTATGCTCCACGGACGCTAACAGTGTCTGCCATACTTCTCAACTGTACAGATTGTCACAGGCTGCCCAGATATTTGCCTTATATTTTTGGTCCATTTTTCATAGAATTGTGGCTTTCTAGTGGATTAGTGGCAAATCATTAAAGATTGCAGTTAGAAAATACTGACAGACATTTGAGTTTTAGATGTCATACCCTTCAGCACATTCATGCTAATGCATAACCTGTTATTCAATCAACTTTCTAAGTCTGTATAAGCCAGACTTATTTGCTTTCTCCAGATTTCTTACTCTAAGAGTTTGAGAGGTATTCTGTGGATACTGTCACCACCATTACATTGCCGTATGGCAATTATGGAGTATGGGGGGGCATGTGTATTGTGACAGCACTGCTCTCAGACACACCCCTTGCATTCACACACAGAACTGTGTCCATTTTAGAGCATGGCAGCATGCCTTCATACATATACATGGCGCACTGCTGTGCTGCACAGTAACGGTCCCTTCCATGCAGGAATAAGCTATTCCTGCACAGACATTTGCTGACTCCGGGGTGCAATGGATTTACATGATCCTATCAGAAAGAAATGTCAGCATACATGCACACACCAATGACATGGAATATTATACAAATGGTAAGACATGTATGACTAATAATAGTTAAAGAATACCAGCTTGTGCATAGGAAGGAAGACAACAAATTCCTGGGTAATGCTCAATATGCAAGTATAGCACAAATAATGATGGAATCCAATCAATTGCCATCACCTTGCATGTACATCTCTTGCATGTATATAATACCCAATACTTTGACACAAGTTGATATTGTAACAGTACAACTACATGACAAGGATGATAATGTATAGGAAGGTAAGCATATACATAATGTATGCCATGTATATCTGCAGCACATAGGTCAAAGCTAACAGGGGGAAGGGGGATGGAAGCACAGGGCCACATCCATGAGAAAATACCACCAACATAATGTATGTACACCATAAAGCAGGACGTATCAAAGGGGACAGATTCCTCATACATGTGTTCACCACATAGGGTGGTGTGGAAGTCCTCCATAGTTACATTGATGCAAATGGCAAATATATGTCACAAAGGCAAACTGAATGGCTGATGGCTATAATCATGTCTGTATGCAAAAGAGAAGAATACAATAATATGCAGCTGTTAAACAACAAGGTGCTTAGGTTGTTGTATCTTTTGGCTTTTCCCGGTTAGGGGTCACCACAGCAGAACTCCGGTCCGCTAATAATTGGCAGTAGATTTTTATGTACCGAGTTGCCAGCCCTGATGCACAACCTTCAACGAAGGTACGCCCATTCACGCATGTCTCCTCACAGAAGACACTTTAGCTGAGAATCGAACAGGACGTCTTACTGTGAGGTGACAACACTACCACAGCATCACCACCACAGTTAACAAGATGCTTAGATACAAAATAAATCATTTTCATTATCATATACACATATACTGTCATTTAAACATAATACCACAGGTGCCACAAACACTGTTATTGGTATAAATAGCACCATGCATGTGTAGAACTGATTAAAGGACAGTCCTGTGAATAACAATACAGCACAGGAACATAGGATAACTATATGTACACAGTCACATCTTATAAGGGCATTTGTGTGTCAATCATAGTACGTGCTGTGACGTCCCTCCTAAGAGTCAATAAACAAGGAATCTCAATCCTCACTAATAACACTGGTGGGAAATGTTCATTTAGAACAAAAATAGATATACACAGTATTTTCAGATGCAGCTCTCTGCAACAAGCACATTTTCCCTTAAGAGCACACAATGAGCATGCTCCACTTCTTGTGTTTGACTTCATCTCCATGCCCCAAGTAAGACTCCACCTTCCAGGCCCCAAATAAGACTCAACTTTTCACTCTGCAGAAATCAGTGTTCTGTGTCCCTGTTCCAAGTAGCTGACACATACACTGTTTGAGATTTGATTTTCACAGGCACACACACACACACACACACACACACACACACACACACACACACACACACACCTGGGAAAGGCTGGCACAGATTTACCAGCTATGCCACCTCCACCCAAACTATAAGGTGAGGCTCTTACCAGGGTACCCAATTATTCTTAGTAAAATTAATACTTATACAAATGGTAGTTTTAATGAATCTGCAAGATTTTCAAGAGTGTGATGCTACAGTGCCACTAAGTAAATGTAAGTACTCTCAAGGGTTAAAATATTTTCTAAAAGACCAGCAACAATGAAAGGTTTAGATATATTTAATGATAAATAATAAAAAAGAAAACATGAAAATACCGAGTATATATTTACAATAAACTCCAGAGTTTTAATTCACAGGAAATATTAAAAAAAAACACAGATGGAAATCCTCAGACAGCTACAGAAAAACAATAATTTTAGCTAATCTCACTATATTTTCATAATTGTTTGAATAATTACTGTTCCCTAATTAAGTTATTTACTAAAGCAAGGGAAGATAAAGTGGGTGGCCTAATGGTTAAGGTGTTTGCCATACAAACACAAGGTGCAAGGTTTGAGTCTCACAAAGGATAATTGGCTAGGCTTAAAATGGCTCACAAGGGCAGTTAGCTTAGTACTAACCTATGAACCTATGGTGAGTGGTCTTGTCAGTTTCAAAACTAGAGTGCTGAATGCTGTCACCCACATCTCTCACTAGTATCTAAATGCAATTTCAGTGCAGGCTACACAATGATCACATCTGACTCTATGGTAACCACACTACCACATGACTAGCAGCTGAGGCAGGATCTGACAGAGATGTGTCACAATACACACATATAACTTTTCTAAGCCTAAATACAGCATCTGAAAACTCTAAAACAATTATATTCCTTTCATCCTTCCTGCAGGCACTAACCAGCCATTCTTTGGCACTCCAGAGTAATAATTAGCTTACCACTAAGGACAATAAGAGCCCAGGCCTTTCCAAGACATTGTGTCTCTTGCTGCATTCAGGCCTGTGAGATACAATCTTTATGGCCTAAACCACTCATTTAATGTCAGGCTATTTTCTTAAAGTTAGCTAGGCTGAGGTTAACTCCTACCCTTCCAGGATCTTCTCTTAACATATATACATTGCATCAGTTACAATACAGTCTGACTTACATGTATATTTTTTCCTGTTCAGCAGGACTCACTGCTGATACATTTTTAACACAGGCAACTTTACAAATACATTTTAACACAAGCATCTGTACAAATCAGTTTGATATTCAAATAACATAAAATTCTTTACAAAACTCCAGCTAGTTATGCTAGCATATCTTACACATGCACTGCCCAACTCTCTCTGGCACACCTGGCACTACTTCACATCATCACAAGTGCATACACATTTACATCTATGTAACTCATTGCATATATACTACAAATGCATACAAATGGGCATGCATGCAAATCTATTTATGCATGTCCTAATATAAGGAATTATCAAAAAGATTAGCTATTGACGTAACCAAGATAAGGTCAAACAAGGCATTTGAGAATAATGCTAAGTAAAGCTTCACCTTCTCTATGTATTCACAAATAGGCCAGTGAAAGTTTATGCACTATGTGAAGGATATCTGCTCATATACACCAGCCAAAGTAATTTGATATATATCATGGTACAATATCTGCTTCTACATGTGACACACAAAGCTATTGTTCCAGTGTGACAGCAAGACATACCAATGGTACAGAAATCAGATGTGAAAGGGCCTCTCAAGTTGCTGAAAAGACATAAGACAGCAACAATCAGCACAGAAATTGGTTCAATGCATACCCATGGATAGCAAGTGCAAATAAACACAACAGCCCCCCCCACTGTGTTATGTGTGAAGTATGGGAATAATGTAGTTTGTGAGTTACTGTTATCCCACATTAAGTGTACATTGTAACAACACAAGCAGAACAATTGTGTCTCACTTGCAGAGTGGTAACTGTAGCAGTCGTATCTGTCATATACAGAGTCAGCATGTATTGGACATTAACAATATTATACTGCACTGCATGCTTAGGAGTACACACATGCACACACACAGACACACACACACACACACACACACACACACACACACACACACACACACACACACACACACACACACACACACACACACATGCACACAAGTAAGGAGTACCACCCTTGCCCATATGGAGTGGTGCAATATGTACATCTAATTGATTATTGCATATGTAATGTGGTAATGTGTGTCATACTGCAGCAGCAACATGATGCCACATATGACAAGTTTTGTGTAGTGTACAGTGGGACATATCAGAAAAGCATAACAGCAATATGTGATGTCTGCAGATTTGTGCCTGCACAGAACATATATATTTCCCATCATTACATAAGTGGATGAAACAGACAATAATTATGGTCCTGACGCTTCACCTTGATGGAGTCAAACATCACAAATTATCTCTCTGGTGACCTCCATGAAGGAGTCACAAACTGTCTGCTCCATGTCTTGGAAGAAATTGCCCATCAGGTCTGTCATCTGCATCTTCTATGGTGACCAGAAGGAATGATGGCACCTGCAGGTCCCAGTCTGTCATCATTGTCATCATCAGCCCTGTCAGGGTCATCATCCTGGACCGAGCATTCTCAGTTTCATGGCAGTAGTCTGGCAATTTGTTGTCTTCTGCATGCAAAAATAGGGCTGCCATGGGTCTCATGCTCTGTCAAGGTTCAACACATTAACAAAAAAAAAAAAAAAAACCTCATACATACACACATAATGCATATTCCCCCAAACCTATCAGTACTTCACATGTTATATACATAGTGACACAATCTACATGTGGTAACTTTTGTATGGGATATTACAGTACTCTATGACCTTATGCAACTGTAACACCATCTGTGATGTAAGGCATGAATTCAATCCATAACAATATATAAAATGATATGTAACAAACACCACGGTCATGTGCAAAACAGGTCTGTCATAATACACAATCAGATGTGCACCTCAATAATGTTAAAGACAGTATATGGTATGCAATTTGCAAGAACACAATATATGAGACAGGATATCTGACATGTTTGCTCAAGGTATATTACAATACAGTTGTTATTAAAATGTAATTATCAGACTTTATGGCCCATAAGGTATATTTAGACTTTGTATGACAACAAAATTGTCAGGATAGCTGGTGAACGGACATGATCATGCAACATTCCCAATGTCCTATTATCCATATGAACTGGTGATATGAATAGACGGCCATGTGTGGGCCACTGTGTAATCATACATGTTAGTATTTACTACAGCACATTACATGACATGTATTACACAGTTTATTAGAGGAGATGCTGTTATTACCTGGTTAGTTATGAAAATATCAGCCATCAGTATAATGCATGCAAAACATACATGTGCACAGACAGAAGACCTATGTATCATAATGGGTCTATATCAGAAGAGCGAAAGTTCACAAGAACGAATGCTCTTCCGATCGAAAAAGCCAGACATCAAAACATTATTTCTGGGGTTGCAGTACAGTGAGGATAGGAATATTTGCCCTTTCCTCACTGTAGTGCTATCTCGGAGTTGGACCCCCACAATATCAAGTTCGATGTTTGTGCTTTTTCAATGTTTGAGCGTTCATTCTTGTGAACTTTCGCTCTTCTGATATAGACCATTATCATAACATCTCAAGATAAGAATGTCATGATAGTATACAACACTCACATGTTTTGTAATTCTAAAAGACTTTTTATTCTGTAAGCCCACTGTGACACTGACGGCATATGATTTGGAATGAGACCCTGGGGTAACCCAGTGTAAAAGGTCTTACAATGATGTTAATAAGAAAATCAGGCAGAAAATCATTGTTCCCATCGGCCGCTACTCATATGCATGCATCATACATGTATGTTGAGGTGTCGATATACCAATTATTTTTCCATTATGAAGTATTTTAAGGGCAAATAATGTGTCATGTTGACATCCACTGAATAAAGTATGTTTAGTCTAATTATGAAGTAAGAAGAACAAGCAGAGGTAAGCTGAAAATATATATGCAAATCAGACAAGCAATGCAACACGGTCAATGTCTGATATTACAAAATCATAGAATTGAAATGGAATAGAAAACTTTAGAACAGCTGGACAGTCACAACCACAGTGACAGCATGTGACATCTATAGTTTTATTATAGTAAAAAACAGTACTAACGCATGACACCCAAACGTACACTTCCATCACTACCATCGACAAATGTATCACTGGTACTACCTACATTTTTTTATCCTAATGTATGTACCTGCACAATTAAACACTGTAATGACGATTATGATTATAATATGTAATAAGTCATACATACCAGATAACCATGAGTGGTTTTGGGCACGACAGTGGTAGAAAACAGTATGTATTTTTCTAAAACAAACCATGACAGTGAGGTTATACAGAACATGGAATTCAAAAACATGCCAGAAAATGTCTGCCAATAGTATTCAGAAAGTTGAGACAGCAATCACCTATAATAAAATAGGCACGCTATATATAACAATAGCAATCCATGTGTAACACCTCCTGTTCAAACAGTAGTCACAGCACAAGCTATTCATATGTAAAACATTCCAGGTAAAAGCACCATGACAGCTACACACAAATCTCTGTCATTCAGGTAGTGACAAAAAAATAACCTACAGTTATCAGACATACCCTGCTTATAACTTAAAGGACAACATTAAATTAAATGTATACTGTTATTCACAATAAATGTATGCGTATTGCACTTACATTGCAGATGCACTATGGTAGTCAGATATTAATATTGGCATGCCTGAAGGTGCCATCAATACACACTGAAAGCTGATTTTTTAACTATGTTATGAGTCTTTCTGGGGGAAAATGTTGATAGTTATAGCACATACCATTCTCTGTGTTGCTCCTCCAGTCTGATCATATTCTCTATGCATAGGGAATGGTTACAGGCACTGTCTTCATTACCTGCAAACAGGAAAAAGGATGTATTACTGCCATTGTAGGACTGTGTCAGGGCAATATATGATGATCACTATGTTCAACAAAACCATGAACATTACATGTCAGCTAGATTTGACATGAAAAACAAGTTCAGCTTTTGCACATTCAGTTATAGCAATGTCATTTTAATACCACACACACACACACACACACACACACACACACACGAGTATTCTGTACAATCTGGAGGAAATGAGATTCAAACCTCCAGTACTCATCTATATTTGTCCTACAATCCTGACTGCGACCTGCCTAGCTAATGCATGTACATATATGGAATGATGGATGTAAAAAACAAAACTCAACTAGGCAAAATGTAGAGAAGAATTAAACACATTAATTTGTGCTTCTAAATTATAGGATAAGTGAAAGAAATGTACACCTGCAAACATGTGCTATGCATTTAAACTGCAAAAGTATGCAATCTTAAGTGCATGACAACACATTGCTCACATCTGTAACAAACAACTATAACACTTTGGCATTCAAAGTTTGTTTTCAATAAAACATGTGACTGTAGTTGAAAGTCAAAACTACACATCATAAGAATTAGTTCATTGTGTTCATCAGTGTACACCAAGTAAGTTAGGAGGCAGTCAGTGTTAAACAAGAATGGATAATAACATAATATTATGGCAATCAAAATGCACAGATAACATATGCATTACCCAATATTTAAACATACAGTTGTATCGACATAGGCAGGATGTTTCAAGAACCACTGTGGGAAATGAAGATATTCATAGTCATTCAAGACCTAAGCTTTTTAGGTGTTAATGCAGCATGTAAATACCCACTAAGTAATAAAACACGAAAACAATAAAACTGATAAGAACAAAGGAAAGCAACCTCCATAAACTGTACCACACCTTTTATTAAAACATTAAGTGCTTTCGTCCTTGGTAAGCTGGACTTCCTCACAATAACAATTCAAAAGGTCCCTCACCTTAAATGCAATAATAAAGTCACATGACAAAATTCAATTAATACAAATTGATATAAATTAAAAAATGTTGTCCATTGAGTACAAACCAGTTGCCCAAACTCAAATACAAAGCACAATAAATATTTATTAATTTCCAATATATCCTGCCACTCCACTATAATAAAACAATTTATGTTTATAAAAGAGGGAATAAAGTTCTAAATAGCAAACATAGCTTTCAACATTAAGTAACGTGTGATTGAAATCATTTCATTGAGATGAGGGAAAATAGCAGCATTGCATTTTAACTGCCATCTTAATTCCTTATACTCTAAGTACAAGTCTGAATGGTCATCCCCAAGGTCCCATAGTTATGTTGCCTATTGCAATGAACATAAAAGAATGTTTCAGAAAAGCCCCAATATGTTTCAATAAAGTGTCATGCTGGTATTGATATATCCTGTTTTTTTAATGCCCTTGATGTTTTACCTATATAAAACATTGTCACTGCTGACACTTTGCCATGAAGTCTCAAGTATATGTCTGCACTGGGAACAATGGCCACATTTGACCATTGCACCAACTGATATATCATTTAATGGTCTTTTCATCATGGTTTTAAAACAAAAATTCTTTTGGCATGCAATAACTGGTTTCTCACCAACTTCCTTGTAATACTCCTGATCTATCCCAAACAGAACCAAGTTTTAACTATAACGTTATGTTTTGTCTTTCGGCTTTTCCCGGTTAGGGGTCGCCACAGCGGAACTCCGGTCTGATAATGATTGGCAGGAGATGTTTACATGCTGAGTTGCCAGCTCTGATGCACAACCTTCAACGAAGGTACGCCCATTCATGCATGTCTCCACACAGAAGATGCTCTAGCTGAGAATCGAACAGGACAATGTCTTACTGTGAGGCGACAACGCTACCGCAGCACCACCACCACATTTAATTAACTATAATGTTATGTATGCCATTAAAATGTAAGTTGCATTGCAATACCAAGGCTTTCCTAAAATTAGTTTCTTTATCCAAACTATTTGTGACCCTGTTAGACTGATTATTATATGTTCCCAGTAAAGGAAAATAAAGTCCCTCATTTCTTTTCCTCTCAACTTCCAAATCCAAAAAAATAAATATCTATGAGAAACACCTCAGGATACCCCCTTTGTTCAAACATCACCCTCAATTTATTGCATCCATAAAATAAGAGTCCTCACTGACCATCCAGGCCATTCTCACATACTGGCCCTTGACCAATGCCCTCTTTCGGTGAATGGGGAGCCAACTATTAAAGTGTAAAAGGGAATTGGAATAGGTAGGTTTCCTATAAAGTGTAGACTTAAACCTTTGTGTCAATTTATTTTTCATGATGGAGACATCTAAAAAGTTGACCTTTTCTGAATCCATTTCCATTGTAAACTTTAAACATTGGGTGGTACCATTTATAAATTGAAAAAATAATTGTCTAATCTATCACTAGTATCTGCCCCAAAAAATAATAATGTCATCCAGAAAACGTCAATATAAAGACCAACAATTCCTATATTCAGATATAAAGACCAGGTAGTTTCCCAATATGCCACCACTATATTAACAAAAACAGGGGCAGAGGCCACACCCATGGTTACTCCATTTTTTTTGTCTGAAAAGTTAGTTTTCAAAAGAAATAAAATTATTCTCTAAAACTGCCTCCATCAAACTTGATTAAACTTTCAGTGTGCCTAAAGCCAGAATGAATGCACAAAAACCTGTAAAACCACTTGATACCGATGTCATGAGGTATTACAGAAAATAAGTCCCTCACATCAATTGTAATAAAAATAAGGTTGTCAGAATAGAAACCGTTAAAAACCTTGGACAAAAAGTCCCACACATCCTTTAATAAATAAGGGTAATGATCCCAAACCCATTTTATATGTTGGTTTATAAATTTAGCCAAAGGAAAAGATTTTGAGGCCTTGGCATCAGCGATTGGCCTCACTGCGGGGGGGGGGGGGTCCACTAAACTCTTATGTATCTTGGGTATACCAAAAAATAGTGGAGGTCCTGGGATGGGCCACTTTCAAAAATTCATACTCCACCAATGTAATTTCTTAATTAATCAAAAGGTCTTCCAACAATAAATCAATTTAGTGATAAGCTATATTCATTTCATTCAATTAAGTCTCCTCATATGTGTCTGTATACAATAACGAAACATTTTATTGATATAGTCATTGGTACCCATAACCACTAGGCCCCCACCCTTGTCTGGGTTCAGTACCCTGATCCCCCTATTTTTTGAAATTGCTTTTAATAAATCCCATTCCTCATTGCTTAAATTGGAGGGATGTTTGAAGGGGGGGGGGTAATTATTCCCTGATCTCAAATTTACACATTTTTCAAAATACTAACAAAAGGGTGCAAATGGTGGTTTATAGGTACCTGGTCTCTTGAAGCTTTCATAGGAAATCAAATTAACAATGTTTTCTCCATATAAAAAAAAATAATTTATTTTCCTTGTGTACATTTTTTGCTGTAACAATACTTCATCAATCCTAGCTTCCCTAGCTGGAACAAAAGTAAGACCCTTTTCAAAAAGGTCAGTCCAAGACTCTGAAACTTCAGTATCATTAAAGGTGCATATTCTAAAATCTCCTGTGCTGTTTGAAATAATACTGTAAGATTCATTCAAATTGTCTGCCGCATATTGTGATGTTTGAACAAAGTGGTTATCCTAAGATATTTCTCACTGATATTTCTTTGGAAGTATGAGAAAAATAAGTGACAAACTTTATTTTTCTTTATTAAGAACATATAACAACCGACCTAGCAGGGTCATGAACAGTTTGGATAAAAAAACTAATTTTAGAAAAGTCTTGGTATTGCAATACAACTTAGATTTTAATGGCACATGTAACATTATAGTTAAAATTTGGCACCTGTTTGAGATAGAGCAGGGGTATCACAAGCAAGATGATGAGAAACCAGTTATTCTCTACCAAAAGGATGTTTGTTTTAAAATCATGATGGAATGACTCTTAAATTATATTTCAGTTGGTGCAGTGGTCAAATGTGGCCATTGTTCCCAGTGCAGACATATACTTGAGGGTTCTGACATATATTTAGAGGGATTCGGAATTATTAGACTGGGTTGCAAATATTATTGTGATAGTAGGGGGATTATTTACATGGCAAAGTGTCAGCAGTGACAATATCTTTATATAGGTAAAACACCAACAACAATCAAAAACAGGATATATCAACACCAGTATTGTATTGCTAGGAAAGATGAACATAATGCTGTATTTAAACATATTAAAACTTTTCCAAAACATTCTTTTACATTTATTGCAATAGACCATATAACTACAGGATCATGGAGAGGACCATCAGACTTGTACTTAGAGTATAAGGAGTTAAGATGGCAGTTAAAATGTAATGCTGCTATTTCCTTGGTCTCAATGAAATGATTTCCATCACAAGTTGCTTAATGTTGAAAGCTATGTTTGCTGTTTAGAATTGTATTCCCTCTTTTATAACCATAAATTGTTTTATTACATTGGGATGGGCAGGCTATATGGGGAATTAATAAATATTTGTTGTGTTTTGTGTTTGAGTTTTTGGCAACTGGTTTGTACTCAATGGGCAAAATGTTTTTAATTGATATCAATTTGTCTTAATTGAATTTTGTCATGTGACTTTATTATTGTATTTAAGGTGAGGAATTTTGCGAATTATTATTCTGAGGAAGTCCAGCTTACTGAGGATGAAAGCACTTAATGTTTTAATAAAAAGTGTGGTACAATTTAAGGAGGTTTTTTTCCATTGTTTTTATCAGCATGTAAATACCAGATGTATAAAATGTTGTATTGCATAACTTACCAAACTAGTAACTCTCATACCTGTTTTTAAATAGCAAATAGAACTAGCAAAGTATGATCCAGACTGCCTGAAACAGAGATTCACGCCCACATATATCTACAAAACATTCACACTGGCCTACTAGACAGCACACTTTCTTTAATGTTGTAAAACTATATGGAATAATGATGGAATATAAACATATATCTGCCTTATAACATTAGTATGCATCAGTATATGGAGATAAACTATCAACAATTTCAAAAATAAACATTAGAATGTACTTTCAAAATGGGGAAGCCATAAATGGCATTAGTGCGCAACCATGTTATTAAACAACACATATTCCCATACAGTGGTAAACCTACAGCCATAATACAGGAAAAAGGTTTACAGATCCACACACCCAGTACTTGCATTTTATTTTGCAAACAACAACAACATATTTCAGCCATACTGATCTGCATGGCTGCTATACTCATGAACGTGATTGCAACAAACATGGATATTACAATATTGTTATAGTTTCTATAATGTACAGCTTACTAAGGTATGTATTGCTTAGTATTCAAACATATGGAAGCACTGTGGGATGTCTCTAGAAACTTTGCAGACAATGGAGAAATGTGTTGTTATCCGATACCTCAGTACAATAGACGTTAATGCACCACTAGATGTGTAAAATCTATACCGTATAACTTACCAAACAGCTGGAGATCTCAAAAATGTGTTATGAAATAGTAAACACGAAATAGAAAAATAACATCCAACATAGTGTACTCTTAGATTTCAACCCACATATATCCATGAAATATTTAGATTGGTGCATTGCTTAATGTTTTGAGCTGATGGACAAAAAACTTTCTTTAATGTTGCAAAACTGCATTGAATAACAATGGACTGAACACTCCACCTTATAGCATTAGTAAGTGTCAGCATACTGTGTTTAGCTGTCTTATATTTTCATATTTTTTACAGACTCCAACATATTTTACCGACACTGACCTGAGTGCTCTCACATTTATGAAAGTGATTAGAACAAACATGGATATTGCAGCAATATATTTTCGACATTGTAAAAAATATATTGCAGCAATATATTTTCTACATTGTAGAAAATATATTGCAGCAATATATTTTCTACAATGTAAATCTTAATAATGAAAGTATTTATTACTTCGCATTCACACTTATATATGTAATGCTTCTAGAAGTTTCACTCATAATGAAGAAATGCATAGTCATCTGCGGCCTAACTGTATGCTCATGCTAGATTTGTATAAGTTGCCAAACAAAAATAGTTTTCCATATGTTATATTCAATATTAACTACATAACCATCACTATTTAAAAAATAGCCTACATCAAGATTTGAACCCACACCGAGGAGATCATTAGTTATTTTATGTCACTGCTTAACCATTTCAGCTAAGTGACATAGTTGGTTATTGACTCTAAAATGAGAATATATGGAATATGAATAACAGTTATATTTGTGAAGATTATAGGAATGCATAATCATTATCAATGTTCATTCAAAATGTGTACACTGGCCCAATATAGTTGCAGATAATCTCAGAATTCATCACAACAGTAATGTTAACTACATTTGTATTACTCTTATCAGTACAGCAATTTGTTACAGGCAACTTAAATAGAACTAATCCTTTACCATGCTCTCTCAGTTGTATCCTATTACCACTCTCCTTCTATACAGTATTAATACTTCCCCACCTTCCTACATAATTTTATAACTTACTTCATTATATCTCTTGAACTTTTTACAAACCTGCACAATACTAAAATCTCCCTTCCTGCATAATTTTATAACTTACTGTATTATGTATTCTTCAACTCTTTGCAAACCTTTCTTTACTGAAATATAAGAATACTAAACTTCTTTACAATAATGTTTACTTTCTGCTGTATCACTCCATTTACTTGAGCAAGATTTTACATCTGGAACAAATGTATAGATTCATAATCATTGATGTAAATACCTTACAGAACTTATCTGTCTTGAAATTATGTTTACTGGCCGACCTGCACACTAGTCTGGTAGATACCAATCCATCTGCTGTGCTCCCAATCAATCAAGCTCCAAATGTTCATTGCAAAATTCCAGGGGCATGCTGTCATCTTCAGTTCATATCCAGCTTAGTCAGTAAGCATCTAGGTGGTCTCCTCCTCAATCTGTTTTGATGCCTGGACATGCCAAAGCCTCCTCTCAGTTGACATTTTCATTAACAGTGGTACAAAACTGCCTTGACAAAAATGCTGACTGAAGTTCCACTCAGTCTGCAAGTAGGACTGATACAAGCAGCAAATGCATCAATATCACAATTTAAAACTGGTGCATATAGGATGGTATCAGACTATTTGCGGGCATCAGGCTCACGTTACAGATATTCACATTTACTGTTACCTGTTGGGTAGTTGTGCTGAGCAACTTCCATTTACACCCAAGCTACTGGTTAATGCACCAAACTTCAAGAACTTCCACAGATTTGCAGAAATAGGATTCAAAAACATTGAATGTTAATGAACCTCATTAATTATGTATGGCACAAAAGGTACTTAAAAGCAGAGATAACAGATACATTCACTTTATGGTATAACTGATGTAAGCTAGCTTCAAAGGTAAGCTGTCACCTGTTGGCAATGCTGTGGTGGAATAGATTGCTATTATCACATACCTGTTTTATATTAATCTGTGTAAATCAACATATACATATTTGTTTTGTTTTTTTTGTTTGTTTTTTTTGTTGTTGCTAATATTCTACAATACAATCTGTCTGTGACATAGAAGAGGGTTGCAGAAGTGAACAATATGCATACAGATGGGGAACTGAGCATCAGTGGCAAGGACATTTTCCCCATATGCAGTTGTATGGATAAAAAGGAAACAGTCCTGGTGAACTATAGGTAAGTATGGAATGAAAATATATCCATAGTATTTTCTGATTACCCTATAAAGTCTGTAGTATATTTATGGAAACTGATGACGTATGAGGATTGACATAACTTGTATGTTCACTAGCTAGTTTACAGATACGGTCTGATGCTTAATAATACAGTTAGTATAGGTATAGCTCGATGAAGATATATCCTTAGTCATTTTTGATTAACCTGTGATGTCTCTAGCATGTCTACAGAAACCGACACATTACATGGATTTCTGTAAGTTGTATGTTCACTGACTTGCTTATGGATACTCTCTGATTCTTAGTAATATAATAGTAGCTGTTAGTAGTTTCAATCTGATAGCAACCACATGAGGATGACTTTGACTATTCCCTGTTTATAGTGCTGATATGTATCCATTAATGTATAATGGTTCATTTTAATATGCTTTCTAGTATTGTTTTTGCTTTTCAATTGTATAGGTCAATCAAAATCTTCAGAGCAGCAACACATGTCATTTGTGTCTCCATATGCTACTAGTGTGATACATAGCTTTCTGTGACTCTGCCTCCTGTAATGACTGTGGATTATACTCAAATGCCTAGTTATTCCAATGATTTTAACATACAGATACATCATCACAAGACATGGGTTTGCAGCTTCATATACAGACAGACCAGGTATGGCTGTCTGTCTTGGTTATATGATGCAGCACTTTCTAGCAGAACTGTGATTTATGATATTCATGTAGCTTTGCCAATCACAGGTACATCTGGTGACATCTGCACCATTTGTCAGTTGTGTCTTCAAATCCTGTTAGTTTGAGCCATAGTTCATAGGTTCATAGGTTGGTACCAGGCTATCGGCCCTAGGACCTATACAAGCCTAGCCACAACAATTCTCTGAATATTTCTTCCCACAATATTTACTTCCCTGGACCCCTGTCTAGCAGGGCAACTGACATGATCCCAGGGGAGAATTTCCTATCTCCCATCAAATTGTCAAGGTTCCTTTTGAAGAGGGCCAAGGAGGCACTCTGCTTAACATGTATGGGCAGTCTATTCCAGAGTATGGGGAGTCTCTGGGTCAGGAATATATCCCTCCAGCATGTTTTTTTCATTGTGATGACAAGGTTTAGATCCCTGGAGCATGTGGCTCTGAGGGATTGGGATTTCTTTAAGTGGAGCATGTCCAACAGCTCAGGGTTTGACATGGCCTTATATGTTAAGCAGAGATCACCTCTGAGTAGACGAAATGCCACAGAGTATAGCTGGAGTTCCTTTAGACAGTCAGAATAGAGCATCTGCTTTAGGCCTGTGATTCTTTTAGTGAGGTATTTCTGTGGCCTTTCCAGCTGTTGCAGTTATAGTTATTCTGTACCTCTGCCTGCAGTCATGACTGTGAAGCATATCCACATATTGACATCTGTGTGCATTATTATACAGACAAATGATATGCTCTCCAAACAGGGAGGGCATAACTGGTAAGACATTACATCTGTTTACTACATGTCACTATTGATAATACCATCCATGCCCTTTATGATTACTCTGCTCTTCTTCACTACCCTAGGACAGTTGAAATTTGCATATCAGCCTTGCTCATCTGATGTATGTCTATATTATCTTCAGTGTGTTATATATCAGTTGGAATGCTACATGATGCCTGTTATGTGCTTAATGATTGTGTTTTTATGTCTGTGTTGGAATGCTGCATGAATGCTGGTCTAACCACTGACAAATTAATCTCTATGTGGTTGTTCAAATGTCTATTGACACAGGATTTTCAGATCATTTATCTGACCTAAGTGACTAGCTTCAAGTTGTGATATGTATTACTTTTTTGTAACTAGCATATGCTAGTACAGATATGTATGTATTTAAGACTTAAGGTGTGGTATGTGCGATAAAAAAATATTGACAGTAATGCAGTTTGTGATGTCATGTTTACATGTTTGCATCAGTTGCTAGCAGAGGGATCAGACTGATGTTTACTTTACATTCTTCCTTGTTGTCTACCATTCTGGAATGCACAACAATGCCTTTGTACGCATACCTGTATCACTTATGGCATTTTAATGTGGTGCTGCACATGCCTCACCCTCAGCACTCACTCCATTTCTGTGTACCTGTTTGCACTTATGTTGTGTAGCCATTGTCATTAATTCTGCATGTTTGCACATATATTACCTTGACTCAGTTCAAGGTAATATATGTTTGCACATATATTACCTTGAACTGAGTCATAGTGTAGCGATAACCTGTGCATACTAGTACTGCCTTCTGTATGACATTCCATATCAGCCATGGGATGTGATGCTTGTTTTTGTTTATATTTTTATGCCAGTCATTGGGATGCATATCATTATCCCTACTGCAGTAGGATTTTTAACTGTGTAGTAACAATATTGCACATCACACAATGTTATGTGTGATGCAACACTGTTAGTGTACTGCCTCTGATTTTGGGTATGTACTTGCTGATGCATTTCCAAATACATCATAGACCTAGATGTCTTGTGATAATAATTGTTTGATGGAAACTTTCTATGCTATTTATTTGTATGATGACATCCTACTTATCCAATGACAACTTTTGTTGAGCACACCTTCTGTATTCCACGCATTTGCCAGTGTTTTCTTCACTGTGCACAGTGCAGCTATATTGAGGGAAAGTACACTAAAGCCATTATTCCAAGAGGGTGAGATCCATGATAAGTTACTACTTGAAATTATACTTGGATATTACAAATGTGTTCTATGTTACCATGCTGTTGTGTGATGCATCCATACTAAAGTTCCATTCATTTATAGCTACAGGGGACTGTGATTATCTACCTGAGACTTGACTCATGACACCATTTGGAGCTCTATCAATGTCTGTTGAGGATATGTTCAATACAACACACACACACACACACACACACACACACACACACACACACACACACACACACACACACACACACACACAGTGACATGGAACATCACTGGGCAAGAGGTTATCATTCTGAAATCTTGATTCAGATCTCTGGACGCACCAAAGGGTACTCTTTAGTACATACCATAAAAGGCTGCAGAAATGATCACATCCATAGACATCTGTCAGCTCTAGGTGTGGGTGATCTCCCAAAAGAATCTCAAATGTCTGAAGATGAGTTATTACATGCCTCACAAGTTGACCAGGAGGACACAAGAGATGGAATATCCTGGCATAAGTGACAAAGGCTGTGGTCATATATGTTGCTTCAGACAACACCTGACTCAGAACATTGAGATAGAGCACACCAGATATACACATGTACAGGGATCAACATGGGATTTATTCATCCATTGTTGATTGGGTTATTCCCACTAGGCCATTGTTCTCTTTTCAGAGGAGACCTGAGTTGATATTTATATTTATTTATTTATTTAACATTTGTTTACTGGGAAAGTCTGACTTGCAATGAAGCCAATTTTCAGAGGAGGCCCAGGGAGAAATGCTCCATACGCATGTCTTTGTAATGTGCGAGGAAAACGGTGTACCCGGAGAAAACCCACATGAACACATGGAGGACAGGCAGACACCGCACAGAAGGTGCCGAGAATCAAACCGGAGATCCTCTTGCTGTGAGACAACAATGCTACTGCCTCACTGTCCTAAATAATCAGCCCTGGAAAGGCTCAAACCCAGGACCCTGCGCACTAGAGTCAGAGCAATGCACTAATATGACAAATGCAGACTTTTTATGTATTATATGATTATAGGAAATTATTTGGCAAGGGTATTGGATAACGTCCCATACTTTTTTTGATAGGTGCTGCGGGATCTTTTACATCTAAATGAATGATCACCAATTCAAACAAATGGGACCTTGGTTTAATGTCTCATCTGAAAGATGACACATTCAAGAGTGCAGAACCTTTTGATGTTGTATTGCAGTGTCAGCAATCCATCTACCTGGTGTAGAAATAGAACCCACAGCCTTTTGCACCAAAGGTGAGGGTGCTACCTGTTGTACTAATGACACTGACATTCTTTGTTTATAGCATACTCATACCACACATAATAGCCAAAGTAATGCATCTACAGCTTGTACATAGTAAGCATCTTATATAACATATAAGTATCTGAATTATGTATTGCTGAAGCATTAAATACCATATGGTAACAGTTAGAAGAAATTTATGTGGCTGCCCATAGTGAAGTAGACAATTATTAGAGAAAGAAGAATCTAGTACAGATACAGCAGCTACTGTAGTAATTGTTTATTTCCTGCATGTTGTCAATGCCATTTTAACACAAAATGCCAAAATATAGTCAATGCATACAGAGACTGCAGTGTATGTATGAGGTACAGGGAATATGCAAACTAGAACACATGAATAAGAGAGCAAAATTGAAATGTGATAGAAAGATATAACTTACATGGCTCACTAACAGGATAGTCTGGCAGAATTGATGCCATACTGTAAGTTATGCACTGTGGCAAGAAAACATCCAAAATGTACAGACATCATCCAAGATGTGCCATGCAGAGCATAGCCGTGACAGAAAACACACAGGGCATCCCAGCCAGGAATTCAATGCCATCTAAAGGCATGGCATAACTGACTGTCATTGACAATTGAACAACTATTGATGGTATGCTCATACATATAAATGCAGTGTTGAAAAACAAAGTAAAGTCAATCTGTCAGGAATCCCCAGCTACTGGGATTAGTAGAGTGCTATGCAGGTTGTAAATTTGCAGTAAACTGGTAAACTTGCAGCATCTAAACATCCAGATCTTAAAATCATCAGCTCCACAAATAGGCAATGAAGAAATAATATATACCAACCTCAAAATAAACCAAAACAAAACCATCAACATAATTGGATGCTACTTCCCACCTGGCCAAAACATCCCTCCACTAGAAAACCTCCTCAGCTGGTCTACCCACCATCTCCCCCAAGAAACTATCATTTTAGGTGAGTTCAATATTGACTGGCAATCCTGTTCTGCCAACCATCCAACCCATCATGTAAACCTTCATGGCTTCACCCAACTAGTCCAGTCGCCAACCAGGATAAATAAAAACTCCAGCAAGCACACTACCCTGGATTGGATACTAATCAGTAAGAGCCCCCAGTCATATATAACAGGCTGCTTATCAGATAGCCTCAGTGATCACTCCCCAACATTCCTGCTCAAAAAATACCTATACCAAGCTAAACCTGTCATCTACCATCAAATACATAAAAAACTAAACTTTAACCCCCTCACATTCATCTCATCCCTCAAAGATTGTAACTGGCATCCTCTAAAGTACCTCAGTCTTGATGCAGTTGAATTTTTTAATACTACCTTCCTGATCATCCTTAATTACCATGCCCCCATAAGACTTTCCAGAACCAAAGCACAACCCACCCCATGGCTACAGAAAACCATTAAGTCAGAAATGAAAAACAGGGATAAAACCTGGGAGCACTGGCGCAAAACCAAAACCCCCTTCAACTAGACAGAAATTCCTAGAACTACGCAATAGAGTCAAAAAGCCAATAAAACAGGACAAATTCCAGTACTACCAGTCTGCCCTAGACACCTCACAACACAGCCCCAAACAATTCTGGTCCTCCATAAACTCCATCCTCCACCCAGGTAAAGTCAGTACCCCTCCTCCTAACATCGCTCACTCCTCAGAAAATATTGCTACCTCATTCAACACACACTTCACCCAAACCATACTATCACTAGCTAAACAACACAACCCCCTCCCCTCCAACCCACACCTTCAACTAGTAAACTCCCCACTGCCTTCTCTTTTTCTACTGTACCTACCTCCAACATAAAAAAAACTCTTAACTAAACTTAAACCCACTAAATTAGCAGCAGACAACCTCCCAAGTGAATACCTACAAATCGCAGCTGATGCTCAGGCCTACCCAGTATCCATCTTAATTAACCAATCTCTGTCAGAAAGTTACATTCCCACACTGTGGAAAGTATCACATATAATTCCCCTCCACAAAGGCCAACCCTCCACAGTACTAACCATTTACCATCCCATAGCTATTCTCTCGCCACTCTCCAAAATACTAGAGCGATGCATACACTCTCAGGTCTCAGACTACCTCCTTACTAACAACCTCCTTTCCAGTACTCAGCATGGTTTCTGACCAAACTATAGCACCACCACTGCCTTACTCTCCTTTACTAACACTATCCTTCAGCATAAAAACAATGGCTATCTCTCCTCTGCTACTTTCCTAGGCCTATCTAAAGCATTTGGCATGGTCCCACACAAACAACTTATATCTGTCCTCAATAACCTATCCTTCTCTCAATCAGTCACCAACTGGTTTCAGAGTTACCTCTCTGACCGCCAACAATCTGTTGTATGGCAGAATGACATATCTCCCCAACTACCTGTCTCCATAGGGGTTCCCCAAGGATCCATCCTTGGACCCCTACTCTTCTCTGTTTACACCAGTAATCTAGCCTCTGCCACCAAACATGGCACACTCATACAATATGCAGATGACTCAACCATCATCTGCTCAGCCCAGTCCCTACCCAAACTGCAAAAAGTCACACAGGAAGCCTTTTCCTCTCTTGAAACATGGTTACCCGATGCCCAATTAATACTCAACCCAAACAAAACCAAACTACTCATCTTCCAACCCACCAAACAAACTCAAAACAACTCTCACTTTAACATCACAGCAAAAGACAACACCACTATATACCCAACTGAACACACCAAATTGCTAGGAGTGGAAATAGACAATAAACTAAAATTTGACATTCACATATCCATGACCATAAAAAAGTCCACAAAAAACTAGGAGCATTATACAGAAATAAACAACTTCTCACCAAAGCAGCAAAGATTTCAAGAGAAAATTCCCACCTTATCTCCACCCTACTTTATGCCTCTCCAATATATACCAACCTAAGGCAATGTGATCTAAACAAGCTAGAGACCTGCTACAACAAAATTGCCAAATTCACCACAGGGGCATCCTACTGTAGTCATCACTGTCTCTCACTTGTTGAACTGGGCTGGCTTGAACTCCCTCACCTCCTTCAGTGGTATAAACTCTCATTCGCCCACAAACAAGTAAACCACCCACTAAATGTCCCATCCCTCCAGAATCTACTCCAACCCTATCGCACCACCAGACCACTAAGATCCAGCAACAAAAATCACTTGCAGATCACTAAAGTCAATAACTCTGCTGGTGAAGCACTATTCTTTTGCACCATTGCCAAATTATGGAACTCCCTTCCACCCACAATTACCACTGTACCATCATGCACCCACTTCAAAACTTTACTAAAAGTGCACCTAAAAACATGCTGGCTATGCCCTTGCAACTTCCACTCTAATATCACCCACCCTATCCAACCACTACCTTTCTTTCCACTCCACTAACTACCTTGATTATAGCAAGCTCAGATGCTCATAAGCGTAGTACTTATTATACAGCAGGAACTTCTTATTGTAACATTTGTTAATGTCTGTTATGTACTTCACAGATAAAGATTCTAGTTGTCTACTGATGTACTATGTTCTTCATCTGTAAATATGTTGTAAGTAATTGCTACATTAAATTGTTAATCGCTATGTAATCCAATGTAACTTCTGTCTGTTTATTTTAACTGTGGAGCTTTTCTCCCCGGACCTCTGCTGAAAATGGACCTACATCCAGTCGGACACTCCCGGTCAACAAATGTAAATAAAATAAATAAAATAAAATAAATTGTAAAATGAAGTACATATGGATCCTGTACATATGTTGCATCATATGTAAATGGATCTTTCAGTTGCAAAATCATATGCTGTTTTCTGGGGATGCATGTGTTATGTTGATGCCCAGTTTACTCATTGATAGCATCAACAGAAAAAAATGCCATCACAAACACAGGTATGCTGTTTCATATATACCTGTACAACTAGTTCTGACAAGCAATATGTGAGATGCTTTGAGTAAAATTTCCAAAACATAGCATTTCTGTGGCATCAGACTTGTCAAAGACTAATGATATTTTCAGTATGTTGTGGTCAGCACAGCGGTCATCATTGCCACTAGCTCATGGTGACACAACAGATAGACACACACACATACACACACACACACACACACACACACACACACACACACACACACACACACACACACACACACACGCATACACATGCACACTCACACAAACACACTGTCTGGGATACCTGCTATGACAACGCTAATGTAGACAAGGTTGTCCATGCTGATGACTCATGATATGCTTTTGGCTAGCAGCTCTGTGACGTGAGGAATCCTAAGCCCCACATTCTTGAAATTCAAATCTGGTCGTGGACTGTTGTGTAAGATGGGACACAGTAGGGGCCTTAGCACCTTAGCAGCTGTAGGTGGTGTAGTACAAAGCAAGTCAGTTTAGGTCAAAGTATGGTGATCCACAACAGCTCTACATACACATTACAGTAGAGACACTTTGGATGAGTGAGTTTCACAGGTAGGTCATGCAAGAGGAGGTCACCTTCCATCAGAATGTGGCATTCTGGTAATATGGGAATGTATCATCCAGGTACTACTGCAGCACAGCTCAAGCCCAGCTGAAATGAGCTGCTCTAAGTGTTTACAAGTGATGCCACACAGTCTGGATGTTCAGCCAGAATTGCCATGACTTCACCATACCTGCACTTCTGACTCTCATGCAACAAACAGATGTGGTGTGTCACATGGTCATTTGCATGAACAAATGTACACAGATCAATCCATGATAGTTCTGTGACTGATTATGTGCATGTAACAGCAAGTGTACACCTCCCGACACACATCCACATATTGCCAATACCTGGGAATGTGCTGCCCTAATGATCTCTGATGCCCATTGTGAAGCTGTCTCAACACTGCTGTTAGAATCCTGTGTGGATAGTTGCCCAATGTCTTCTTTTTGGCCAGTAGATGATGTTCACTGTCTTCCATGTAGGAAGAATTATATTGGGCTTTAGCACTGTTGTCATCATGGCTTGATAAAGTGAACCCAAGTACAGTGAACTGTGTCTCATTGGCTGTGTTGCATCTCTTTAACACATCACATTCTGTTTTAGTATTGGTGGATGAGTCCAAGGAAGAAACATAAAGTGGACATGCTGCAAGAAGAGAGACAAAAATACCTGCACTCATTATACATGGCCACATAAAACAATGTATGGTATAATACTTAATGGAAAATATGACATTTTGTTCTGCAGTAATGTAATCCTTTATGCACTTGATCATTCTGTCTGTGGCCTGGCAACATGTAAGGCATGTGTAATGTAGGACATATTGACAAGGAGACAGCACAGGACATATAAAGGCATACTGATATGACACAAATGGGAAAACTTACCTGGCATGTCATCATCAATAGAGACATGACGGTTCCTACTGAAAAGTATATCTGTGGAAGACATAACATGCAACATATGTAAATGTGTCAGATATATGACCAAAGTTGTAAAATGCTACTTAGGTGACTAACCACCAGGTATACCCGACATTCTGCAGTACCATATTGTAAGAAAGCTGGTTGTCAAGTAGCTGGTTGTCATGACTATGGCTTCACAGAGTGTGAAGGTCCTGTAATATGGGACATGTCAGCATGAAGGCAGGATAGGAACTATAAAGGTATACTGATATGACAGATAAGGGGAACACTTACCAGGCATGTTATCATTAGTGGAGACATGACAACTCTTAATGGAGTGTGCAGCTGTGGAAGACATAACATGCAGCTGACCTTAATGTGTGATACATATGACCTTTACAGTGTAAAACATCAGAAATAATCAATGGAACACCATGGTGTTTAGAGAGGCCAACCTCAATGCCATCATCAGCTCCATCAGAGGTGGTGGTATGATACTACAAACAACTGTGTCTGTTGGTGGCAACAATTGTAGGCCTCATCTGTGGCATTATGTTGTCATATGTACTGGCTGACACATGTAGCAGTGGAAAGGAGCATGTCACTGCATCAACAGTAACATCCCATCCTGTTGTGACCACCCACAGCACTGACCATGCTCGCAATGTCGTCATACACCTGATTCCTTCAGAACACATCATCATTTTCCCCAGCGGATTTCTGCTGTGTTTCTGTAAGGCATCAGTTATTATAAACTTTTCACATTAGAAGTTCCCCTTCACGAAGCATAATGAATCACCTAGAATACATAAAAGTGTATGTGTTACAAGGGTATAGACTTCAGTTGTGGTATACCTATGCAGTGTTTATCTGTAGAATAAATTTAAATATGCATGCAGAGGATATACATAGCTATGTCACTTCATGGTAACATACCACATGTTTACCTGTCAACCTCTTAGTGCAAAAAATCTGGACAAAGCCTAAAGTAATGGGGGAGACAAAGATGCACAAATAAAGATATTTTTTAAATATTGCTTTTATAAACTTAGAAAGTTGCTAAACTTACACAATTTGTGTTAGCATGTATTTTCTTAAAGATAGGAAGTCTGAATGTTCCATTATTTAGTGACTTCAGTCATCAGTGGTTTGCCAGAAAGCCACATTTTTTTGTGGAATGGACCAAAGATATGAGGCAAAAATCTAGACATTCTACGAAAATGTGGACAGTTCAGAGGTATGACCTTGTGCTGTATTCAAAGGAATGGACACTGTCATATTAGCTATATGGATTCTATGTACAGATACTGGAAAAGAGAACACATAACATGATAAACACTATACAAAAAAAGACACCAATGGAAAATGACACAGCCATACATGTATAACACATCATCATGCAAATAGCATATGCGGAGTTCAAAACCCAAATGAGTGCATCCTACACACTATAAGCCCTTCATTTAAAGCATCTCACCATCCTTGTATATTTCCTGAGGAGTAGCTGTAGACCTTTTATCTGTGTCATCATAAGTGAATCATCTCAGACAACAGTCACCATGTTATCTATCACTGAAAGTCATTGCAGACACAGTAGATTTGTAAAAAAAAATGAGAATGTCCACAACTTTGACTGAACTGTTTCAGGCCATCCAACTAAAAATAGACTCAGCACAGTTGTGTACTGCAGTACAAATCCTTAACAATAGTTTAAAAACACAACTCCAAAAGCAGCCGTAATGAAGTATCATATGTAAACAGTTGTATATGTAATGGCTTTTATAAGGAACATGAGAAAAAGATGCAGTAATACCACAGTACTTTCCACTATACCTATGGATACTACTGGAATCCAAAGCACTTGCAAATGTGCACAACACACCTTTAAGTTCAACAGAATTGTCAAGAGACATATATTTGGAAAGGTCAGTACTTCTCTAGATAACTTAAAAAGGAGTATTGTTACCAGCTGTTTTAAGTATGTTTTGTGCTCTACATCATGAATGAGGGTCACTGGCATAGAATGCTTCTGAATTGCATCAGTGTAGGCCAGTGAGAAACTTGCAGATTTTGGTGTATATGCCTGTAGATAAGCATATATTAGGGAAAACCACAAATATTATTTGAGCTACAGGGAGTGTATATCATGTGTCATAAACACAACACATCCCCAGTGTACCAAATTTAAAAAATAATTCTGAGAGTGTTCATTCTACCTCTGTGAACTGAGTTGTGTTCCGTGGACAATTCTTAACTGCAATGTTTATAACAATTCATTCTGAGGGCAATATTGATGAAGAGTCAACAAAGGCATGTTTGAGCACTCATCTGGATGGACCAAAAGACTCTCAACCTTTTTAATGCACACATTGCATGTAAAGGTAGAACATGAGCCTGCCTGTAGACCTTTGCAATGATCAGCATCTAGGACAACATTACCAAGGATATTCATAAATGAACAGGGATTTACTGGACAGGTCTTCAGGTTTGCCAGTGATACTATGACCTCCACTGGACAAGACTGGATAAGTGATGTTTACCATCTTTGTACTACAGTCCTACAGAAAGTGAGATGTTCCACATACCGACACATTCTCACCCGATGTACTGGCTAAATAAC
>NC_056732.1:1155978037-1155980537 GCF_019279795.1 Protopterus annectens | reverse complement strand
GCCACCCTCTCAAACTCAGGAATCCCACACAGCCTTCCTGAAGACACTGGAGGGTATAAATGTATCTCCGAACACCATTATATTGGGTGACTTCAACTACCTGAATATAGACTGGGAACATTACTCAAGCCCAAACTTTCTAGCCCAAATGTTCCTGGAGTTCATAAATTCAAATGCCATGGAACAACTAGTCACCGTTCCCACAAGAGGAGAAAATATACTAGATCTCATTATCACAAACATGGGGACAAAATGCTCCACACCGGAAGTATATCCCTCATTGGTGAGATCAGATCATAAACTAATCTCACTGGATATCCACATCCCGCCCCCACCCCAAACAAAAAGACCACAGTGAAGAACTTCTCTAAAGCAAACTTCACACTACTCAAGACTGGTGTGGTATCCTTCAAGGCCCCCGAGCCAGTGGACACCACAACCCAAGCTGCGGAAGCCCTTACAAATTCCTTCTACGAAGACCTTCAGGACTGCATGGATCAGGCAATCCCTAATAAAACCAAGACTCTTTCCACCAAGGGCAAACGTCCAGTCTGGTGGACCCCAGCCATAAACAAACTTTACAATAAGAGGAGAAAGCTGTTACATGATAGAGCAAAATCCATAAAAGAGAAGACACCTTTGATCATTATTAGTAAAAAAATACGAGCACTCATAAAATCATCCAAGGACAACTTTGAGAGAAAAATTGCCATAGATTCAAAAGACAATCATAAGGCCTTCTTCAGCTATGTTAGAAACCTGGGTGGAAACTCCCAGATATGCTCATAATTAGTCCAAAATGATACAAAAATCACTGAACCCACAGACATTGCCAACATACTGGCAGACAGGTTCAGTGCAAACTTCACTCCCCTCTACCCACCAAAAGGGGAGATAACTATCCCAGCGGAGTGCAGCCTCCCAGACATCTCCAATGCGCAGGTGAAAGCTTCTCTTTCGAAAGCTAAAAACACAGCATCAATGGGACCGGATGGTGTCCCCGGCTGTGTGCTACACGAACACAATGAGGAACTAAACCCGCACATAAAGCAGCTGTTTAATCTTAGCCTTACCACAGGATACGTGCCCAAGGAGTGGCGTACGGCAACTGTGGTCCCACTCCACAAAGGCGGTGCCTCTACGGACCCTGGTAATTACCACCCCATAAGCTTAACAAGCCTGGTCTGCAAAGCTATGGAGAGGATCATAATGGAACTCATAAACAAAGACATAGGGGACTTGCAGACATTGGACCCGACCCAGTTTGGCTTTGTCAAGGGCAGATCATGCCTTTTGAACTTGGTCGACTTCTTCGAAACAGTCACCAAGGCCATTGATGAGGGAAAGGCAGTCCAGTCCATACAGCCTACCTTGACCTTGCAAAAGCTTTCAACACAATACCCCACTCAGGTGTTATAGAGAAACTTACCAGCTTTAATGTAAACCCATATGTCACAAGATGGGTTGCAAACTGGCTAAAGGACAGAACCCACAGGGTTAGAGTAGCTGGCGCTATGTCAGACTCCAAGCCGGTCACAAGTGGTGTCCCACAGGGCTCAGTCCTTGGCCCCCTGTTGTTCGGCATCTACTTCTCAGAAGTACAGGCTAACATAGGAGGACTATGGCTGACAAAGTTTGCAGATGACTGCAAACTGGGAGTAATAGTGGAAAGTACATCGGACATAGATATCCTTCAGAGGGGTCTCACGGAAACTGATAGCTGGTGCCAGAGCCATGGCCTGAAGTTAAATGCCAAAAAATGTATAGTCATACCCTTCGGGAAAAACAAGGTAACCCCAAGCTACCATATAGGTGGCAATCCACTAAGCACAGAAGAGGTTATCAGGGACCTGGGGAACCAGGTTGACAGTGGCCTTTCTTTTGACACTCACATTGCTAAAGTGGTTAGAAAAACCTTCTACATTGCCCACCCGATCATGAAGGGATTCACATCCAGATCAAGTGAGGTTATTGTTCCCCTGTACTCTTCACTTATCAGACCAATGATCGAGTACAATGCCCCATTCGGGATGAATCTCACCCGACACCTGCAGCAATTGGAGAGACCCCAAAAGTTCCTCACCAAAAGGATAAAGGGACTCCAAAATCTGTCATATGCTGCCAGACTGAAGAAACTCCAGCTCTATTCAGTCGCATACCGTCTGCTCAGAGGTGACCTGTGCCTGACATACAAGGCCATGTCCAACCCGGAATTAATGAACATGCTCCACCTCAAAAAATCCAAATCTACCAGATCCACTAGAGCAAGCGACTTAAACCTTAGCACGGATATAAATAGGACATGCTGGAGGAATAGATTTGTCACCCAGAGACTCCCTATGTTGTGGAATAAAATCCCGGTCCATGTGAGGCAGAGCACCTCGCTGGTTCTGTTCAAGAGAAATCTTGACCGGTGGATGGGAGATCGTAGGTTTACCCTGGGAATCATCTCTGTGTCACTGCTGGACAGAGGCACAACAAACTAATGGGCACAGTATTT